>NW_021832868.1:0-92792 GCF_006345805.1 Octopus sinensis
TGTCAGGCGACTTGCGAAGCCCTGGCCTCCGTCTCCAACCAACACCAACTTGTGAGTAATGATAAAATGTACATATGCAACGATAGAAGTAGGGCAACTACCAGACACAGACTGTCATAATTGGGTGTTTTAAAGGCATTCCACGTAAATATTTAATGAGCAAAATAAATTCTTAGTCGTTCAACACAATCTAGTGGTGACTACAACAAAATAAGTATTATTTAGTGCCACTTTACATGAAGGTTCTAAAAATCGACAAATGATATCTGTGTTCAACTACAAATGTGATATTTTTATTTCAAAAACAACGTATGCGGGAGGAGATTGATGGGGAGCAGAGGGAGAGATCTGGAGATGTATTAGTGTCGTTTGCTCTCAGAGCACACCTTGTGTTTGTATGAGGGTCGTTCAGTATGACTAGATCTTCCAGTTGCGACATTAGATGAAGGCCTCGCTGGTCAAGGCATTGATTAGACAGCCAGACTGGATTTTTAGCATTTAGATCTCCGCAGATTATAATATTTTTGATAGACATGATAGCGGCGAGGGAAGGAATGTAGCCTCTAGAGCAGCTCGATGGGGGAGGGATATAAATGTTTGCAATTGTGTATGGTGTATTATTATCTGAATGGCTATTACTCCCTTGATATCAAATGGAAGTCGGGTTCGATAGCTGGAACGGGGACTTCTATATTTTACAAATCAACTTTGAGAGTGAAAAATTTGAAAATTGTTTCTGAAGAACTCTGTTTAAACAAAGATTAATAAAAATATATGATTTAATAAATATAAATATGACCTAACAAAAAAAATATGACCTAACGGCATAAAATATGACCTATAAGACCTAAAAAAATTAATAAAACTATTAAAAAATATAATAATAGTTTATTAATTATAGAAATAACATCAATATGACCAATAAAAAATAATATGACTTATATGACTTTTGGTTGCCCTACTGATTACTAACTGTTAGTAATGCCAAAAGTTCTTGCCTCAGGAAACCTCGAAACACATAACGAACAAACAGAGACACCTAAGTATGACATGAACAATGATACTTGTGCAATGTCATTTATTGAAATTGAATTAGACAATTTCACGTCAGAAACTTGTTGAACAGATACATTCGAAGACATCTTAAAAGTCCTGTCGGCTACTATTTTCGCAGATAAAGGTATATTCATTATCTTACTCACGATTTCTGCCTTATTTGAAAAATCGTGAAAAAGTTCTTCAGAGGTTTTAATGAAACATGCCTTTATAAATTCCCCATCGGTAAATGGTTTTCCCCTTTTTGCGATCTCGTGGCTTATCAAAAAACTTGCAATATACGCAGTCCTGGCATTGTCAGACCAACATTTAAAAGCAGAATTCTCGAATTGAATATTCTTTGTAAATTCTTCTACAGCTTTCTTTCGGGAATCACCAATTGGATATTTTTTAGCGAAATTTAAGTGTTTTGTGTTAAAGTGTCTCTCTAAATTTGACTTTTTATTTTGATTCAATGTTTCTTGGCAAATGAGACATTTCGGTAGTTGTTCTGAATTAGACGTGAATGCAAAAGTTTCAGTCCATTTTGATTGAAAATGTCGCGCATTATCGATTTTTTATTAATTTTTCTTGCTAGGCATATATCGATGTACTACAAAAAATTAATGTTAAACGTGCAAAGATTTTTTGTTATTAACAAAACAAAAAAAATAGTTAAAAATTGAAATCATTTATAAAAAAATAGTTAAAAATTGAAAGAGCCTACCGTAAGAGTTGAAGAGCCTTCAAAGGCTCGCGAGCCTGCTTTTGCCGACCCCTGGCCTATACAACCCTTCTAATTTTCCATCTGGGGAGGTAATCCATAAAGCGTTGTTTGATACAGTCCGACCTCGATTTGGAACATACCTCGGAACTGGAACACCTCAGTTTTTGGAACACTTTGTAGGATCTCTGCCTATTATTATTATTTTAACCCAAGAATCACCAACAGTTAATTAGGGTAATTAATTAGGTGATTCCAACAACCCTCAAAATCTTTCTCAGCTTTTCCCGATGTTGGACTCTGGACCCAACGCAAGTGCGGGATGGGCGGGGAGCAGTTTTTGTGAGGAATTGAATTGGGGTGATGTGCTTCTGGTTGTTAGAGTCTTTTGGCAGGTGGTCTTGTTGGATGGCTAAGAAACCCTTTCCATCTTTCTTAATAAGTTGGTCAAGCGGAGTTGGGGTAATGTTGTTCAGTTTGGAAATTTTCGTTATGCTAGCCGCGGCTCGGCATAGTGTAGTCTCAATTTTAAGGCGGTTAGACCATGAGAGATTAGAACCCCAAGCGGCGCAGGCATAGCCAATTGTTGGTTCGATGAATTGTTTGTAGAGAGTGCCGAGAGCCGGGAACGGTGTCTTTAGTTCACCAAAAATCGATTTGATTAGTCCAATCCTTCTCTGACTGGATCCGATGGCCTTCTTTAAATGGGAAGTAAAACACATGTGGGTGTCAAAAATGACCCCCAGAATTTTAGGGTTCTTCGTGAATGAGATCTTTTCGTTGTCCAGAAAAAGATCAATAGTAAGGCTTCCAAGTCTCTTTTCCGACGTAAATAGGGTATTGGACGATTTGTCGGGGGAGATGTTCATCCTGTTTTGATATAGCCAAGTTCGAATTTGTAATAAGAGATCTTGTGTTCTTTTGAAAGCTTTCGAGAGGTCTTGGTTACGTGATCCAATGAGTAGGTGTCAGCGTAGGCGAGAAAGATTGAGTCTTCCATTTCAGGGTTAGGAATGTCGGATAGGTATAAATTGAATAGAGCAGGAGAGAGGGGGGAGCCTTGGGGAACTCCGTTTGGAAGTAATCTCGAGATTTAATTGATTCCATTCAGGCATACACGCCCTCTCCTTCCGCTGAGGTAATTCGAAAGCCAGAGTTTTATGTTCGAGTCGATCGATAGGTCAAATATTTTTCGAGTCAGTATCTTTCTAGAGACCGAATCAAAGGCCTTCTGAAGATCGAGTGAGCATACAATTGATTTGAGATGAGGTCTAGTTGCAAAACCTTCCATTATAAACTGGGTTAATGTGGTAAGATGTGTCAAAGATTACGGCTCCAAAATATTCCAGTTTCAGGTCCTCTTATCAAAAAAATTGGTAATTTTACTTTTTCTCACATTGTTTTAAGGTTTGAAAATTGCGGGTAAATTGAACATTACAAGCTTTAAAACATCGAATGGTTGGTTAATGAATTTTAAAAAAAGACATGAACTCAAATTCAAAATCCTTAGCGGCGAAAAAAACTCATGTAATCGTGATGGAATTCAATCATTTTTAAAAGTTTTCCATGAAAAAATTGATCAATTTGGAAAAAATAATATCTTTAACATTGATGAAACTTGTCTTTTTATAAAAAAGACCCCAAAAAAATCATTCGTACAAAAAAATAAAAAAGCGTTAGGGTCTAAAATAAATAAGGAAAAAATTTCTTTGCTCTTTTGCTGCAGTTATTCAGGTCAAAAATTTGATCCTTTAATAATCGGGAAATTTAAAAATCCCAGATGTTTCAGAAATTTTAACCCTGAGGATTATGGTGCTATGTACTCATCTTCCAAAAATGCCTGGATGACAAGAGATATTTTTATTCAATGGTTATTCTTAGTGAATGAACGAATTAAAATGGAAAAGAGAAAAATTTTAATAATTCTTGATAACGCTTCGTGTCATGAAAATAAATCGCTCTCAAATATCGAATTGCTGTTTTTACCCAAAAATACAACTCCGATTCTCCAACCATTGGATAATGGGATAATCAAAGCTTTTAAAGATAATTATTCGAAGGCGTTAATTGAATTTATTTGTTGTATAGATGAAGAAGATTTTTACTGCGACTTACTTAAAAAAATTAATTTACGCCAATCATTGATAATAGTATCGAAATCGTGGCAAAGTATCCTCCGAAATAATTACAAATTGTTGGGATAATACTTTCGGCAATGAAATATTTGTTGTTTCTGATAATCTGACGGATGATGTTATAGAACAAGTTGTAGACGAAGTGTTGGAAAATACGGAAAGCAGCGATAATGAAGAAATTTTTTACAGTGGTATGCAAAATAAACAGACTACGGTCAAAGAAGTAGTAGCAAAAGTGAATGAATTGGAAGAATCAGTTCTAGATATAGCTCCAATTTTGTTAAATGATTTTTACTGCTTCAGACAAAATTTGTTCAGTAGTTTGAAGAAAAATTATGGTTATGGAAAAAGGATCGATGACTATTTTTCAATAAATAATAATATTTAAGACTTTTTTGCATTAATTAATTATTAAATTTATATTGATATTAATTTTTTTGACAAAACCTCAGTTTTTGGAACACTTAGTGTTCCAACTTCAAATGGGAAAAGGGAAAGGACATCGCTAAGGCTGAGGGAAGTTATGCAACGGTCTGGTCAGCTTTCCATCAAGACTAACAGCCACTGAAGGAGATGGAAGCTGACCCGTACCGCGACATAATGGCTTTCCCTTCCATCTGGAGGAGGCAGGACGATGGAGAGTGGAGGACCTTAGATGTGCGTGTGAGCGACCTTGTCAATGCCTTTGTTGAAATACTCAACGATGGCAAGCAATCCATACGCCGTGGGGTCGGTGCCTTCAGGTCAGCTAAGAACCTGATGATGGCGGGTCGATATCTTGGTATGTCCAACAAGCAGAAACAGGAACTGGCTCAAGAGCTGCTTCGACACCGTGATTCAGCGAGCATCCGAGAGCCTTTCCAAAATATTGGAGTGAATGCCCTTAAGAATTTATATGGCTATCTTGGAACTGAGAGATTCTTGACAAATGTTGAGTGATCCTTTTGCAAGTTGTAATTGTAATTAACAGAGAAAGAAAAGGCACAATTAAGGAGAAACATAAAGATGAAGATGCTCGCACAAGGAGATAACCAAATTATATGTGTAACGTATAAGTTATTATCGGGAGATGCTGAATCTGTGAGACAAAGAGAACTCTCTGACACATCGAACCATATGAAATTTTGCTGATTACAAAAAAAGATACTACAATCATACTGAGCTTACATAGTCACTGTGTAAACATATATGAAAAATATTGCTGATTTCGTGAAAGACTCGATTGGGGAAAATGAGTACGAACAAATAGAGAAGGTACATGGATTGAAAGAAGGAGATGAGGTAAAGCCTCGCACAATTCCTCTCGGGGAATTCTCACAACCTTAGGACGAGGACTGGGACAACCCAAACTACCAGAAAATATACATGAGCGGGGGCCAATCCTTCTTAACATGAATGTTAAGATGGAGGTTGGCACCTTTGCTCGAGAACACAGACCCTTTTGCAAGTTCAATCACTTTTGCAACTGCAAGAACATTGGGCACTTGGCGTGCTACGGTGGATGTCCGTCTGCCAAAGCAGCAACAGCAGCCTCAAGGGTTGCGAAGAGCCCACAGACTAAAAGCCCAGTACGCTGGGTAAAAGCCGAACCGATAGAATCAGTCTGGACAAAAGGGTCTCCCCCAAGTCCGTCCAAAGTCGATGTCTCTATTTAGACGTTGCCGACCCCCAGCACTCTCACAAGCGCGAAGTCAACTTGGAGTGGATATGAATATGCTGCAAGAGCTCCTTTTGCAAGTTGAATGAATGAAGAATTTTATTGTAAGAAAGAAGAGCGAGACAGAAGCTTAGTGCGGAAAATAATTTTGACGAGACGATTGCTTTGGGCATTCGAGCTCTTCCATGGTTCGTCCGCTTTGTCTGTCTATGAGCAGGGACACCTGCTATTCTCCACGATCGATGAATAGGTCAGCCACTTTAGAACGTTTCCGAAAAGTTCGGATAGAATCCTCGATGGCCTGCCGTAGCTCTGGAGACTTGCTCTCCGCCCAGCTTGGGACAGGGTCCCATGGATTTAGCATATAGGCTAGTTTTAGAGCGTATCTCCGTATTTTTTCGCATTTTCGCAGAATTTTCTAATATTGTTTCGAGTAGAACCAAGCTTCCATACCATACAGTAGGCTGGGCAAGATTGTTGCATGGTATACAAATAGGAAGGTATTTGGATTCAAGTGCATGCTTCTTAGGAGTCGGAAAGCGGCGATGGCTTTCCCTTTTCTCCGTTTGAAATGCAAATGGTATCTCGAGTTTGCGTCGATTGTAAGCCCCAGGTAACGTATGCTCTCAGGGCGAGCGATTTCCATCAAAGAGCCGGGTTTGCGATCTTGCGACTTTCTTGGGTTGATTTTGAGATATGCAGATTTGTCCATGGCCAGCGAGAGTCGCTTACCAATGCACCAATTCTTTATCTCCTCAATGTAGCCGGCAAGTCGTTTCTCCGAGGCATTGGTGTCCATCGAGGTGTCCAGAACGAGAACATCGTCCGCGTAGAGGAGTAGGGATGTCCTGGGATCGGAGGGTGTGGGGAAACTGCTCATTACCAAATTGAAAAAGATTGGGCTGAGACAGGACCCCTGCGGAACCCCCCTTCGGAGCGAAATATATCTTGAGAAGAAGCCCGACTCAGAGATAAAAGAGTAACGATTTGAGAGGAAGCAGCGCATCCAGAAAAAGACTTCCGCTGTTGGCTCACAGAGTTCGATCCTTTCCAGTAGGTCTCTGTGCCAGACGCTGTCAAAAGCTTTTGAGATGTCCAGACATACAAGAGATAAAGTTTCTTTAAACTCCATTGCTCTCGAGATGGTGGACTGTACCATAATGAAACAGTCACCGCAGCTACGTCCAGAGCGAAAACCCCATTGCTGCGGGAGAAGTACTTTCTTCTCTTCGGCGTGGAAGTCGAGGCGCTTGGCCATAATTTTCTCCATCAGCATTGAGATAGTTGGGATTAGGCTTATGGGACGGTAGCTGCTAGCGAGATTCACCGGTTTCGTAGGCTTTTTGATCATCCGGACCTCTGAGATTTTCCATTTTCCCGGCACATGGCCCCACTTGAGACTTGCCGTAAACAAATCCGCGAAGAACACATGTAGGTCTTCGGGTGCTTCCTTAAACAATCGCATCGCTATTTTGTCATGGCCCAATGCGTTGCCTTTTGACGAACGGATGGCCCAGGTCACCTCTGCAATGGTGATCGGGTGATGGTCCGACGACAGTCGGCGCGGCAGTGGCTCCGACTCCCGGTTTTGCGACGTTTCCGGATTGGCCTCCTGGATAGTGGCCAGGTGTTCTGCGAATATGTTTGGCATCTCTTGTGGCGAGGCGGGCATACCAGACTGGTTGCACAACCTCGGGGGTGAGGATTTTCCTTCGAGGTAGCCACTTTGTGGAAACAGTCCCAGAAATTTGGGTTTCTGTAGTCCAGGTTTTGACAAACCTTCTGCCATTTCCTGGCTGCTTCCAGCTTTGTCGCGACGTGGACCTTATAACCAATTTCCGAGATTATGTTCCTAAGTCTTCCCCTGTCAGCTGGGTCCACACAGCGTTTGAGTTTATTTCTCAGCCGCTTCCTTTCGTTGAGGATGATCTTCACTTTCACGCTCGGAGTGGTCCTCCGTGCGCGGTCTGCACTTGGCAATTCTCCGTACGACGTTAGATACTGAAGCATGAATTTGCTTAACTTATCGCTTACGGAGTCGATGTCGAGGGCTGAGTTATACCCAACAGAGCGACCGTTGTCGTGCAGGAATGCACTTGTGGAGCTCCTGTAGTGTGGCCAGTTGATCTTTGAGAGATTGTAGTGAGAGAAAATGCGTTCTTGTCTAACAATGCTAGTGTGAATTTTGATCTCCATTGGTAGGTGGTCACTTCCGATATCGTCAAGCATTGTAGGCTTTTCCATAAGGTTACCGACAGAGTGAGAACAGATGCACAGGCACAGGTTGTCCCCGCCAAAGGGCGAGTGGTGGTTCGGGTCTTCGGATGTTCTGACGAAAACACCAAGCTTGTCAGTGTACTTCTTCAGTGTTCGATTATCTTGGTTGGTTAACCGACATCCAAACGCCGTGTGCTTCGAGTTTAAGTCTCCGATAAGAAAGCAATGAGCTGTGCTTGAAAAGAATTCGTCAATCAATCTGATGCAGGGGGGGAGATATTTGCAATATATTCCACCGACCTTTATCCAGAAGGAATCAGTTTTCACCTCAAGAGAGAGGAATTCACACACCGTGCTCTCGATGATGGTGAGGTTACGGACTTGGAGTTTTTCAGCGTAGAAGATGCTCGAGCCAGTCCCTGGCGTAGAGCAGCTTCCCCATTTTAGATCCACTGACCGGTAGCCCGGAAGTTCGTACGAGTGGTTTTCTTTGAGCTTAGACTCGTTGACGACAATAATGTCTGGATGGCCGCTGTTTACCATCTCAACAAAGTCCTGGTGCCGTCTCTTGACAGATCGGGCATTCACAGCGATGATTTTGACTGGGGCTATGTTGCTGGCGTGCTCCCCTCTAATAGGAGCCGTTGCAGCATCTCAGGTTCCACACCAAGTTTGGTTAGAGCTCCCACACAACGACGAAAGAATTCCATAAGGGCATCTCTGTTGTGCAGGTCCTGGTCAGAGAAACCAGGACAAAAAAGAGCCTGAATTTTGAAACAAAGTTATTAAAAAAAACAGATGGCACCTAAAGTTATCAAAAAGAAACAAATTGAAACAAAGTTATTAAAGAAAAACAAACCCAAAGTTATTAAAGAGAAACAAACTGACACCGCATCCTCAGTTGGCGATGAAGTGCGATAACTCGAGCCTGTTGTTTACCCTCACGATTGACAATCCAGCACTGGGGAAAATCAAGAGGTTTAATCTCCTGTCAAAGTCCCCAAATGCGTCGAAAGCTCGGATTACTCTACAGAAGTCCGGGTCTTTCCGACTACAATTCCGGTGCGCCGAGGATGCAGCCGCATTCAAGGCGGAGTTAACTCATACTAAATTGTTTGGCGAAGGCGGCCATAAACTTGCCTCAATACCTGAGAAAGCTTCCGTCCTGATCCTAAAGGGAATCCCCCGCTGGATCTCGACTAACGACCTTGACCTCCACCTCCGGGAAACTCTCGATTCGGACTTCAAGTTCGAGAGATACTCTCGGAATGGAACCGACATTCCAGTCGGAAAGCTTACGCTGGACTCTCGAGCTGAGGCCAACACCCTCATCCGCTTCGGGATTACTGTGGGTTTCAGCCATATCCGATGTGAATGGCACAAGCCCCCGGCTGTCAGATGCTTCCGGTGTCACCAATTTGGGCACACGTCCCATAAGTGCACCGAAAAAGTTCGTTGCTTGCTCTGTGGAGGCGAACACCGACACAAGAACTGTCCGAACTCAGACCCCAGACCTAACGACCCTGCTGTCAAGACCTGCATAAATTGCAACAGTCCTGGACACTGGGCATGTTACGGTGGATGCCCATTCGCCAAAGCCGCGTCAGCAGCCTTACGGGCTGTGAAAAACCCGCCGGCCAGTAATCCAAAAAGTCATTCCGAAATTTTGTGTGATTTGTTGAGTAATCGAAAAGTATCATTCCGAAATTTTGTTGAGTAATACAAATCCAAAAAGCAATTTTGGAAGTTGACGGGATGACCCTTTTCCCATTTGAGATCGGAAAAGTCCTCGGATGGGATGCACCTGCTGGAGACATTTTTCTGCTTCACATCTAACCTCGTGTGCGTGAGTCCTAAAATCAGTTCGACTCCCGAGGACCATCTTGTTGTATGGACGCCAAAACGATTTTGTACCAGTCTCCTTGTTCTTTACAATAAAAAATTCTGTTCTGTTATTTGTCATTTTATAATATTTATCTTTGCAAAATAAAGTTTGAATAGATTCAAAATATTTTTTTGAATTTTTTGCTAAGTCCAAGTATACCACCCAGGCCTGTGACATAATACTTTATAAACATAATATAACAATAATTAAATTCGTGTTCAGTTTAAAAAACTGAAGATCTTGCCTTGGGTTCGTTCTTGTGCAGATCTTGCTTTGCCTTGTTATCTCTCGTCGATGTCTGCTTCCGGCAATTTCGTTCGCTCTGTTCTTATCAACTCACTCGAACTTGATGAGCTTACGGAATACCCTGTTGCTGTTCTCGCCTGGAGATCGCTCGGACTTGGCCTTCCGGAGATTCCTTCAATACAGAAGAGTTGGGATGTCATCCGGTGCACACACCTGTTGGAGAGTCTTCGCACGCGAGTCGACGATTTGGAACTGGCTTCTTTGAACTGTGCCTGTCAGCCTCACTCTGGAGACTGGCTAAACGCACTTCCGTTGGCGTCCATGGTCTGCTTATGGAAGACGAAACTATACGTATCGGAGTGTGTCTTCGACTTGGACTTGAAATCTGCCAACCTCACCGTTGTCGCTGTGGTTTTTTGATTCCTTCGAACGTTTACACGCATTGTCCTGTAGGAGGAGTGCTGGCCGATTTCCCCGCCACGTCCTCCTCAATGAAGTGGTGAAAAAGGCTTTGGATTCTGCGGGATTCCCATCGACCCTTGAACCTATTGGGCTCTGCCGCAGTGACGGAAGCGTCCTGACGGGATGACTATATTCCCCTTTAGAGGAGGAAGGTCTCTTGTTTGGGATGTAACTTGCGTCGACTCCTTTTCAGATACTGTGCTCACAGGACATCCAGTCACACCAGGCTACGCATGTGCGCTGGCAGAAGAAAGGAAGTTGACGAATTACGCTGTGCTTCCGAACGTCGTTGAGTTTGTCCCCCTAGCCTTTGAGACCTCCGGTGTGGTTGGAAAGAAGGTAGAAAATCTGTTACGGGTTGTGGGAGGAAGAATCTCACAGAATACAAATGACCGGAGGGAGACGAGCTGGCTTTCCAGCGCATCTCGGTTGCAATTCTTCGCGGGAACTGCCTCTCTATCCGCAGTGCATCGTCGTCGGACTAACCCTCAAGTTCACGACATTAATTCTCTTTTAATTAATTTGACTGTAAATACTAAAATAGTTTAGAAAAAAAAAAAAGTTTAAAATAATTAACAATAATGATTAAAATTTGGTAGAATTGAAATCATTAGATTTTAGGACGCTAAAATATAGGATCGCCAAATCCAGGAACAAAATAAATAAAAGTTTGCCATAAGAATATAAATAAAAGAACTTTCTATCAAAAAATAAGATGAAATTCAATGAACAAAGATAAATGAGAAGATTTCAAATAGCGATATAAACAGATTGAAAGAATAAACTCGCAAATATTACAAAATGATGAAATTTCAGATAATTTTTCATTAAAAGAAAACACGCAAAATATTCCTTCTAATCCAATTAAATAAAAAAATAAAGATTGACCAAATAATGTAACAGGACAACAAGGTATGTCAAAAGTGTGCTCACACGTGCCACAATTTATTATGTTTTCTATTAATAATTGGGTAACTAAAAATTAAGATAATTTTAATTAAAACACAATTCACCTAGTAGCTTATAAGCAGTGTAAATACCAGAGCGGATATCTCAATGATGGTCCAGATATCTGAAATAAGACTGCGATAATAATATTTATTTCTGTTTCATAGAGAATCGACAATTAATTTGCAAGGAGATTGTATTTCTGAAATTTCCACGTGCCAAATTTTTTTAACAAAAATCTATACAAATCAATTTATGATAGGCGTTTTCTAGAAAGGCGATTCTAGAAAATAAAGAGTAAATTTTTTTTAAATCTGAATATGCAAAACAATCATCATTTTTTAGATGTGGCGCGCACATCTTTGTTTATAAGAGGTTTATAGCATCATTGTGTTATTCACCAGAAATAAAGTTGAAGTCCGATTCTAGACTTTCTCTCAAGTGAAGGTTAAAGTCCTCTGTCGACATCCAATGAGGGATTCCTTTAAGGACCAAGACTGAGGCCTTCTCAGCTACTGAGGCAAGTTTACGGCCGCCTCGTCCAAACATATTCGATCGAGACAGCTCTGCTTAGAAAGCAGCAGCATCCTTGGGCGATCTGAATTTTAGAATGAAGGTGCCGGACTTCTGTCATCTGATGGGATTAGGTCTCACTGTGTTTTTGAGGCACAGTAGGGTTCGGAAGTTCGGTGGGATATTTAGCTTTGATGGGTTCGCAAGAGGGGTGTAGTTTTACTGCTGTTCGTCTTTGAACTTTGGAGCAAGCTTCAATTGATGAGAGATTTTGATTCTTCTTGACCATTTTTTCAATCAATCAATTTCAATTTGCCGAACCACAATGACAATTATTTTCCGTCTCTTGATATAGAATAGAATAGTGTTTATTGAGCGAAAAGAAAAAAAAACAAAGAAGAAATCATCGGCGGGGAGATAAAAACAAGGCACCGAAGTGTCTCTTTCCATGCGTATCCCCAATACTAGTCATGTTTGACGACAATTCTCCAAGACCATCCGGATCGTGGGCACAGAGGATTCTTGTGAGTCTTTTAACCTTCCGTCAAGTTGTACTCCGTAAGCCAATTTCATAGCGAAACGTCTTGTCTTTTCCAACTGTTCGATCAAGTAGTCACTCTCCTCCGTACCGTACCAGCCCTCGTAGCCATATGTGAGGACTGGCTGCACACACGTTTTGTATACGTAGATGTACGTTTCGGATCCAGATGGAACCTGGTTAAGCTTTTAGGATCTTCACACTCCTCTTTCTCTGATTTGCTATATGCTCTACGTACGAGCCACGACAGTTGATGGTTGCTCCCAGGTAAGAAAGATTTTTGCTTTTCGAGAGATCCATCACATAGCTACTCATCCCATATGCACACAACTCCGCATAGCGACTCCCTCTCCGCAACCATGAAATGGTGCTCTTCTCCGGTGCTAGGGTCAAACCCTTCTCTATAGTCCACATCTTTAGCGTTGCAATGTATGATTTCAGTCGTCTCCAAGACTGCGATATCCTTTTCGAGATATCCATGACCAGGATATCGTCAGCATAGATAACGAGCTTGCCAGTACGTGTCGACAACAGAGGAATGTCCGCCAAGAAGAGGTTGAACAGAAGTGGACTCAAGATAGATCCCTGCGAGACTCCCCTTCTAAGTTCCACACACCCCGATAGGCGGTTTCCACAGCGGACAAATGATTGTCTTCCTGACAAGAAGCTCTCCAGCCATCGATAGGTCTTTATCCCGGCTCCGATGTCATGGATTCTGGAGAGTAGGACCGGGTGCCACACGCTATCGAAGGCTTTGGCCAAATCCAGACACACCACAGTTAGCCATGCTTCATTTCTGTCAGCACGGGATAATTGGTGCTCTAACTCCCTGAGGCAGTCCCTGCTGTGGATCTTCCTCCACGAAATCCCCATTGTTCGGGTAAAAGCAAATTTGTGATTCTATATATGACCAGAGAGTCTGTTAAAGACAATCTTTTCCATTGTCTTAGAGAAAGCACAAATGAGGCTAATTGGCCGGTAGTTCTGTGCCAGCAGTGTCGATTTACCAGATTTTGGAATCATTCGAACAATCGTATGCTTCCACGCCGATGGAAGGTGTCCGAACGTCCAGCTGGCGTGAAACAACATAGTCAATGCTCGTATCAAGATTTCAGGGGCCTTCTTTAACAACTTCGGAGGGATGTAGTCGAAGCCAGGCGCCTTGTTCTTCAACCCAGCAATTGCCCTTTTAATCTCTTCCTGTGTTATCGCCCCACATAATGGTCCCTCCGATAATTGCGAAGAGCCAAGCTTCTTCACAATTCGGTCATAAGTCCCGCGTGGAACGGTAGATTCGACCTCTTGAACCTGACTGAGTTGGTTCCTGAGTACTTCCGGGATACGATCAGAGGAGATATATTTCCCGTCTGGTTCTTTTAGTGAAATTTCAAATCCTTTGGCATCATTTCTGGTAAGGCGTTGATATGCTTTCCAGAAATTAGGGTTTCGCTTATCCAGTTTTCTGCATTCAGACCTCCATTTACTTTCGACCTCAGTCTTGGCCATTTTTGCAATAGTAGATTTTATCTTGTCGATCTCCAATTTCAGGCGGCATTTGATTGACTCAACCCGAAATCTTCTCCTGCGATTTTCCAGGGTACCTTTCGTTCTGATCAGAGTGACAAGTTTCGAATTTATCCGCTTTTGCGTTCCTTTGGGTTTCCATACATTTTTTAATGCATAAACATCTAGGAATTTTATGATTGACGATCTAAGGTGATCATCGAGATTGTCAATATCATCTCTGCTTCTCAGAGGCTGGGACACGACATTTCGAAGAGAATTCCGCATATATGATTCGAATAAACTCCAGTTCATGTTCACGAGGTTGTAACCAATGAACAAGTCCTCCGTAACATTCATAGTCATCTTTATCAACATCGTTTGCGGCACGTGGTCAGAGCCAATGTCCGCTTCCAACCTCGGTATGTAACATAAAGGACTAATTGATGCCGAGCATAGAAAGAGACCCAAGCGATCAGCCCTGCCTCTGTCTGCATAATGATTCAGTTCTTCCGAAGTAAAGACCGAAAAACCCAAGCTACTGGCCAAGTCCTCAAGGACAGTTCCATCCATATTCGTAGTTTCACATCCATAACTCACATTTTTGGCATTAAGATCTCCTGCTAGGATTGACAGGCAATTTTCCTCACCGAATGCCAGTAGGAATTCCTGCCGCAGTATATATGTGCGCAGTATTGGAATATGCTGTGGCTGAAATGCTTGAACTTGCTTGAAATTTTTTTTTTATTTTTTTTAACACAGATAATTTTATGAAGGTTAATTACTTAAACTAATCATTTAGTATTTAATTAGCAGCAGAGGATAAGATGGAATGGCAATTCCCACGCAAGATGGCTATTGATATTGGAAAAGCCATGTCCGTTCCCGATGATAATTTCTTCTTCTGCTTGCCAAATCCCCCAGTTTAATAAGGAATTTTTTAGTTCTGGGGCCGAGGACTCCCGATGTCTCCACTGCGATCGGGGCAAAGATATGGCGGTGAGATAATGCACTGTATTTCTTGATTTTTAGCGTTTCGCTGGAAATACAGCAGTAAAATGTGGAAAAAGAAGAATTAAACCACGTCACGTTGTCGTTGCAATTGGAAATGACGACGAATTAAAAGAATTAACTCAGAAAGCTATTATTTCATTTGGTGGATTTATGATTCGCAAGACTGCATAAACTCCTAAACCAACTTACTAACTTTAAATTTATTATTTGAATAATGCACTGTTATTTTGTAATAGAAGCTACTCAAGTATGGAAGTGAAAAGCTAAATGCATCGTATATTTTCCATCAAGTTTATCTACTACAAACGAGGCCTCATTATTTTCATCTAAATTAAAAGTGAGATTATAACCTAATATTTCACGAATGGCACGTTTAATTCCAGAAATATCTCTATACTTTTTGAACAAGTCTCATTTATCGCCGAGTGATGTGTCGTATTATAAAAACGTAACTTTGTCTAAAAATGTTTTCAATTTTTATTATCTATCAGTTTTTCCATACCCCGTGTCAATGTTTGATTAAAGCGCTCAATTACACCCTATTTCTTCAAATTATTTTTTTCTGCAAATAACCATCCTTTTTTATCAGTTTCATGTCGCTAATCGCTATTTACAAATGACACGAGCTATTTATAAAGCGATCATAGTTAGTTAAACAAAAGATTTAGTTCAGAGACATATCCTCTCTCCTAGTAGAAAAAAACTTCATTAAAAGCTGGGCTTTTCATTTAATTCTTGGATTTGCTAGTTAGATTTGGCTGACTTTTTTTCTTTCTAGAAATCGATCTTGGAATCTCTTTAGTTGATTATTACTTTTTTGATCAGAGTCAACCTTACATCCCTTCAATTTACATGCATCCTATTTATATCCCCCTACAAGTAAAAGTACAGAACCCTAAATCGCTGTTTCCTCCCAATCTGACTTTACAAATGAAGCGATAGAAGATTTAAAAAAGCAGGTACTTCCACTAAAATCTAAAATGACTAAACGAAAAAAACTCTAGCCCAACGCACAAACTCAGCTGTTTTCGAGTTAGTCACAGTCTTTCTGAAACAGTGGACTTTAACATGATGGAAAAAGCTCTCCCTTAAGCAGGCACCACTTATACGGATGGTTCTACTATCGAACATAGATATTTTAGACGATGAGTGTCAAACATGCAGGCCGCAAACTTCATGTGCAACACTAATAAAACAGTACCCTGCAGTCCGATTTTATGTCTCTCAGTGATTCTCAACATTTTTAGCTCAAGGGCCAGATCAATAATTAAGAGGATGAGTTCTCAAACTTTTTAGCTTAAGGACTAAATCGATAATTATGAGTATCATTCCGGCCGCACAAAAAATATTTTATTTGATCAAAAAAGGCTTATTAGTTTAATAAGAGAATCAATGTGAGACTTGATTTTGCTTGGCGTCTACTATTTGATTTAAAAGAGGGGTAAAAATCAAAGACAAAGTTCGTAAAGTTGAATTAGGTGTTCACTAGTTAATCGATTTCGATACTTACTTTTTATTCGCATAAGTTTACTGAAAAGATCTACACATCATACGTATTTCCAAAGACTGATGCATTTTTAGCATTATCGACCAAGTTCAGATATTTTCATTCTCGAATTTGACTCCAAAAATCCAATAGTTTACTTAAATTAAATAGCGCTGTAAATCTGCCTCAATTTAAATTAGCTCCAGCTCATACATAAAGCGTTTACAGTATTTTTTTCCATAGGTGACGGAAATATTTTCATAATATGTAGAGCTTCTTTAAAATCATTCAAACGTGTTTCAAATTCATTGATTAAATCACTAATAACAGAGATATATTTTTTGATTGAGTTCCCTATTTTTTTAATGATATCAAAACTTTCTTGACACTTTTTTACTTGCCCAAGACGATCCACCGTCTCTATTTGATAAGAATGCCCATCATATCAACATTTCATTCAGGAAAGTTTTAATAACTGACTAATCAGGCAATACATAATTTCATCATTTATTTTTTAAAAAGTGTTAATAAATATTTAATTAGCAGCAGAGGATAAAATGAATGGAAATTCCCACTCAAGATCACTATTGATACGCGTTGGAATAGCTATGTCCGTTCCCGATGATCATTTCTCCTTGATCGTTTCTCCTTGAATATATAATAATTATAAGCGCAATTCACGGAAAAAGAGTAACTATAATGCCAAACGATATGCATTTATCGAGAAGAATTCGAGGTGAAAAAACATAATTTGTATTTTAAATAAAAAATGATTTATTGTTTGGATAATTCTGAGACAATTTTTAAATTTTTTGTTGAAGTTTGTAGAAAATGTAATGTTGCACCTCGTTTAGATAAAAGAGCATACTCGTTGTGTATTTTAGAAAATATATAATTAAAAATTGTTTAATACGGATTTGTTGGATAATTAATATATAGCAGGAAAACAAACAAAAACCTATAACCATGAACAAGCTATAGTGAACAAAAATATTTATTTTAAAAACACAAGAAAAAAAATATCAGTTAATAAATTCGGAGAAGAGATTGATTTGAGAAATCAATTGAGGAAGCCCGCTGCCTGTATGGAAAGCGAGTTCCCTCGGAGTATGGCTATTCCGATCCTTTGTCTTAGCCATACTCCTTCACGAGGATCATTCTTCTTTGTGGCGAGCATTCTTCCGAGTTCGCGCAAGAACTCGGCAGTCGCTGGGCCAACTGCTCCTGATGACTCAGCCGCAACAGGGGTGAATCTGTAGCGGTCCCCGAGGAAGGAATATTTTTTGGTTTTAAGGTTTTCCGCGATTGAGGCAGCTGCTCCAGGTGTCTGAACCGATTTAAGGAGATTCGTGCTTGAGTAAGTATCGACGCAAGTTGCGTCCCAGACCAAAGATCGTCCGGAGTTGAAAGGGAAAAGAGTCATCCCGTCAGGTCTCTTTCCATCACCTCGATCGAGACCCACTGGTTCAAGCTGTGCTGGGAAGCCTGCAGCCTTCAGAGCTCTGACGATCACGTCGTTCAGAGCGGCGTGACGTGGTCCTCTTCCGGCGGATCTCCTGCAGGATAGCGGGTGCAATCCCTTCGCATCGACCGTTTTCCCGCAGCGGCATCGGTGCTCCTTGGCAAACGTCTAGTCCAAGTCTTTGTCCGACTCCAATCCTCAAAGAATCGTCGTCCAAAAAAGTCCCGAGATTTGGGCAAGGGATTGCACCAAGCCATGCTCCGCTCCCTCCACTTGAGGCTGACACCAGGCAAGCAAGACGATGTTGATTTGCTTCTTTTTTAAGCCCTTCTGAAATTTTGGAGCAGACAATGTTATCCCAGTTCCTTTGTTTCGTTGTGTCTTCGGGGATTTTGAGTCCTGACCTGTTCCAATCCCGGCAAGCTTCATCAAATGACTCATTCCAGCGAAGTCCAATAGTGTGACGAAGGACTTGCCGTGTCAAATGGTTGCAGCTTGAGAGAGACGAAAAATATGCCGGGTACGCGACCTCCAGCGCCGATCTTAGACCGACACCCCCAAATCCAGAAGGAAGCTTCCCGCCGTGAACAAAAATAAAAACTGAACATGCTTTTTCTTATAAATTTACAATTGGACAATATTGCAAATATGTCTCAAATTTATTTTTAACATAGATTAAAGTATTTTACATTTTTTTAGTTTTTTTTAATAAATATATATTTATGCCCTTTTTTATAATATCGAAAATTTAAAACCAAAAAAATACTGAACAAATTTAAATTACTTATATATATATCAAAAAAAAGGTTTTATTTTTTAAAATTCGTTCAAATTGAATCATTTGTAACCTCTCTACATAGCCAATCATTGAACATTTGAAGAAAAAGGCAGAATAATTGGCATGTATAAATCTGGAAAAACATACAGAGAAATACAAGATATCACGAAAAAGTATGCTTGGCACGATATTGCAAATTATCAAAAGCTATTCAAATAAGTGCTTGACGGACAAAAAAGTTAAGTCTGGTTGACCATTCGTTGCTCAATCGTCACAAATATTTTAAATTAAAGAGGCTTGAAAAGTGGATGTCAATTTCAACTGTTTTTAATTACTAAAACATTTACAGAAAAAAGGGAAATCAGTAACAGCTCAAACAATAAGAAATACCACGAAAAATTGGTCTGAATGCATATCCGCCCACGAAAAGACCACTTCTTACCAAAAACCCTAAACTTCAATGATTAAAGCTATGCCAAACATGCAATATGCTCTCAAAATATTTCGGGAGCGAGTTATTTTAAGTGATGAAAGTAAATTTAATATGTAAAATAGTGATGTAAGAACTTTAGTATGGAGAAATCGCAAGGAAAAATATTTAACAAACAATCTTAAAAAAACAGTAAAATTCGGTAAAGGAACTATCATGAACTATAATGCCATAATCAATATTGGATTCATTAATTTGGTTTTGATAAAAGAGAAGATTGGTGGAGCTTTGTATGTTAACATATTAACGAATAATATGATCTCATTTCTGAACAAAATCGAACACAAAGATCCTAGTTTCCAACAAGACAATGATCTGAAACATACTTCGGCAATAGCAAAGAGCTTTTTTCAAGTAAATAATATCGAATTACTACTATGGCCAACACAAAGCCCAGATTTAAACCCTATAGAGAATGTTTGGGCCTTTATTAAAGAAAAAATCAAAGGAAGAGAATTTTTGAAAAAGGAACATTTATTTGCAAAAATATCATCAATTTGGAATTAACTCAAAATAGAATATGCAAAAAGTCTTATTAATAGCATGCCAGGCCGAATACTAGATGTAATTAGAGCTAATGGAGGACATAATAGATATTAAATAAATTTGTGCATTTTTTGGGTTCTGAATTATGAATGAATGGAAAACCGTATAAATATAATATTTTTTAGACAAACTAAAAAATAAAGCAAAACTTTATTTAATTTTTTTAAATCAATAGAAGTTATTTTGTAAATATTGTTTCATAGTAAATTCATGAGAAAATGCTTTTTCAGTTTTTATTTTTGTTCACTGTATATTTTTACTATTTTTTGGGATAATTTCTCCATCTACGAGGCGGGGAAGTCCTCTTGTTAACTCTCTTTTCTCTCTGTTTTCGTTTACAGTTATTATTAAAAAAAAAAAAAAAAAAAAAACAAAACAAAAAATAAAATTTAGCCTAAGTAAATAAATTATATTGGACTAAAAAAATATTTCGCCAATGATAAAATAACACAGTATTGCGATATTTTATCTATAATTACTTCTAAATGTTTATTCGTTGATTGTGTTTGAAATTTTTTTGAAATTCGTTAAAAAAACTTAACTGGTTGATCTATTGTATTTCGAAAACAATATTACAAAATAACAGTGCATTATTCAAATAATTAATTTAAAGTTAGGAAGTTGTTTTAGGAGTTTCTGCAGTTTTGCGAATCATAAATCCACCAGATAAAATAATAGCTTTCTGAGTTAATTCTTTTAATTCGTCGTCATTTCCAATTGCAACGACAATGTGACGTGGTTTAATTCTTCTTTTTCCACATTTTACTGCTGTATTTCCAGCAAGTTCAAGCATTTCAGCCACAGCATATTCCAATACTGCGCACATATATACTGCGGCAGGAATTCCTACTCGCATTCTGGTTTCATGACGGAGACACCGGTGAATGCGTCCAACTGGAAACTGTAACCCGGCCCGAACGGATTTGCTTTTAGCCTTTGACCGTACTTTTCCTCCTTTTCCTCTTGAAGACATTATACTCTGCTAACTATTTTTTATTTACATAATAAAAAAAATTCTACTTCTTGTGTTGTTGGATTTCAGTGGCACGTTGTGTTGTTGTGGTGCACTTTTTTCTTTTTCTGTTCATTGTTATTTGCTATTCAATAATCCATTGTTGCCTCTTTTTCTCTTTTTTGTTTTTCTTTTTATCTCACCAACAATCCATTTATTGATTCTTTTCTTATGTCATCTTGTTTTTCTTGCAAAACAACCAATTCTCGTAAGAGGGGCCGCTCGTGCTCTTCTTGCTCTCTTTATTTTCACTTATCCTGCGCCGGTCTTTCTAAGGCCAGTTCCGCTATGATCGAATGCTGGAAGTGCCCAAAATATCTCGTGCCTGACCTACCCGAGCAGACTAATCTTCCACCCTCCATTCCCGCATCCATTCCCAATCCCTTGGTTTTTCTCAAACTCCTATCAGCATTCCGGAGTCATTCAATCATTCCTGCCAGAATCCCAAAATCAGCCAGACTTACCGTGGCTAAGTCCCTCTCGGTCTTGATCGACCAGGCACTGTTATCCAACGATCCCGAAACCTGGTTCAAGTTATTCTGTTTCTTCCCTGTCTGCCTTAATTCTACATCAATTCGCTCACACGATGCCAAACTCGTTTCTTCCGCTCAGCGGATCAAAGATCGCTGTTTATCCTTTATTCATTCTGAATTCAACTCTGACTGGCTGTCCGTCCCTTGTTCTCCGTCTAGTAATGAGCCGTCTCCCAAACAAAGCGGTTCAGCTGAAATGCGCCTATATCGAGCAGTTCAAAGCAAACTTCTCCAGGGGGACATCTCCGGTGCTGTACGTGCAATCTCGTCGGACTCCTCAGTGGCTCCCCGGTGTGACACTGTCCTAAATCAACTCCGAAGTAAACACCCTCGCACTCCCGCCGATATACGAGCAATTCCGACTTTGGACACGGTCCCGCCTATCCCGATCACACCGGCCGAGGTCTCGGCTGCCCTGGGGTCTTTTGTTCCCAGCAGCAGCGGGGGCTTAGACGGTTTAAAGCCCATCCATATCCGGGATCTCGTATCACCCCTAACCCTCGATTCCGGTAGGGACTTATTATCCTCCATCACCCGTCTTTGTTCGCGCATTGTGTCCGGCACGATCCCAGCCGTCGCAAGGGAGCTTCTCTTTTCTGCGGGGCTTATTGCCCTGAAGAAAGTCGAGGGCGGTGTGAGACCGATTGCTATCGGCAACGTCTTCAGAAGGCTCTCAGCCAAAATCATGTCATTCAGGGTGGTTCCAACTCTGAGTTCGGAGTTCTTACCCTTCCAGTACGGTGTTGGTGTTAAGGGTGCCTGCGAAATCCTAGCGCACGGTACCCGCCAACTCCTACATTCTAAACCCAACGACTGTGAGTTTATTGTCAAACTGGATGTCAGTAATGCTTTTAATTGTGTCCGTCGTGACCACATGCTCGAGGTGGTCTCAAAACGGTGCCCAGAGCTCTGGCCAATCGTAAATCTTGCATATTCTTCTCCAAGCTGCCTCCTGTTTCATGGCGAAACCATTATGTCCGAATGCTGTATTCAGCAGGGTGACCCCCTTGGGCCATTGCTGTTTGCCCTCTCTGTTGATCATATTGCACGCAACCTTGCTTTCAATGTCAATTTTTGGTACTTAGACGATGTTACTATTGGAGGACCTTTGGATGTCGTTATGGAGGACATTAACAAAATCACGTCTGGTTTCGCGGAGATCGGTCTATCTTTGAATGGTCGTAAGTGCGAACTCGTAAATATTTCGTTATCCTCGGGGGCTCTTTCTCACGCATCTTTTTCCCTACGAGGTCTGATTGCAGGGTTAAGGCTCACACCTACCAACGATCTAGTTATTCTGGGGTCACCAATTTCCGAACATGGAATCTTAAAGAGCTTATTGTCTAAATTGGAAGAAATCAAGCTGCTTACCGAGCGGATCCGCGGGCTTGACTCGCACATGGCTTTTTTCTTGCTGAGGAATTTCCTCTTTATCCCGAGGCTAACATACATCCTACGTTCTTCGCCTTGTTTCGTGGCTCCCGATGCTTTACTTGCAATCGACAATTTTATCCTCAGCTCGCTGGTATCCCATCTCAACACGAGACTCACTGGCGTCGGTCTTACCCGTGCGTGCCTACCTATACGTTTCGGGGGGATCGGGATTCGCTCCTGCAAGGACCTAGCCTTGCCTTGCTATCTTTCTTCGACCTCGGCATCCAGGAATTCGGTCTGCTCGGTTCTTTTTCCCTCTCTCGAACTCAACGAGCTTTCCGAATTCTCATCAGCCTCGCGCATTTGGTCGTCACTCGGTCTGGTTTTTCCGACGATCCCTTCAGTCCAAAAGAACTGGGACGAGTCTTTTGCTCAGACACTCTGTGCAAACTCCGGTCAAAGTTGGACCAAGTCCAACTGGCATCTCTCAACTGCGCTTGCCAGCCGCATACGGGAGACTGGCTCAATGCACTCCCTACCCCTAGTACGGGACATCTCTTGGACGACGAATCCTTACGGATTGGTGTCTGCTTACGCTTGGGCCTGGACATCTGTCAGCCCCACCCATGCCGGTGCGGGTCCACGATCTCTCCGAACGGTTTGCACGCCCTCTCGTGCAAGAAGAGTGCTGGTAGAATTCCTCGCCACACTCACCTCAATGACGTCGTGAAAAGGGCTCTAGAGTCGGCAGGTTTCCCCTCCACTCTAGAGCCAGTCGGTCTCTGCCGGAGTGATAGAAAGCGTCCTGACGGGATGACTACCTTCCCTTTCAGGGAAGGCAAGTCCCTGATTTGGGACGCAACTTGTGTTGACTCGTTCTCCGCGTCGGTGTTACTCAAGTCCATCACTAACCCGGGTTCCGCCAGTGCTCAGGCTGAGGAGGCTAAGAGGTCGAAGTATGGAAATATTTCGGACTCTTACGAGTTTGTCCCCCTCGCCTTTGAAACATCTGGAATTGTCGGCAGGTCTGCGACTCGCCTTCTTGCCGACATTGCCAAGAGAATCGCCAAGAAGACCAACGACCGGAGGGAGACGAGCTGGCTCTTCCAGCGAATCTCGGTCGCAGTGCTCCGCGGAAACTGTCACTCGATACGCAGTGCGGCGACTTTGAGCTGACCTCCAGGCTCTTTATTAATTCGTGTATAACTTATTCCTCTTTTATATGAAATAAATTAAATTATGAATTTAAAAAAAGGAAGGAAAATTTTTATTTTAAATAATTAGTTAGAGAGGCTGTTAGTGAGGTAACATAAGGAGACCTTCGGCATTCCTGCCTTTTCGGTCCAGCACACACGCTCGCCTCTCTACACAACCACAGGTTAGGACTTACCGTCTTACCTGCCACCCAGTCATTATCTTCTCTAGGACCTCAGGGAGGCCTTTGAGGGACAATTCCTGGGCGTTGGAGAGCTCATCATGCCATCCTAAGCCATAGGCTAGCCGGATGGCTCGTCTTCTTACTTTCTTAAGCGCGTCAACGTACTTCTCCCTGTCCTCGCAGAAGTGCCAAGCGTGCACGCCATAGGTTAACACGGGTAACACCATGGCGTTGAACACACGGAACCAGGCACCTCTCCTCAAGTGGAAAGCACGCAACGCGCCTAATCGCTGCATTGCACGCATTTTGGTACGTGCAATGTGATCATCGAACTTACCTGACTGCTTGAAGACCACGCCCAAGTAAGTCGTCCGATCAACTACAGCGATCGCTGACCCGTCCAGCGATAACCTAGGGATAAAATTAGTGTAACCCCTCGTCCTTTTACAGACTTTAAGGACACTGCACTTGTCCGCACACATCTTTAGACCCCTACTCCCACACCAGTTTACAAGTTCATCCACAGCAACCTGTAGCCTACGACACGCACACTCTGGTTTCATCGACTGATCCCAGAGGATAATGTCGTCTGCATAGATCACCATTTCAGTACGAGCATTGACTGGCATAGGCGCAGAGGCCATAAAGATATTAAATAGTGTGGGACTCAGCACAGAACCCTGAGGGACCCCGCGAAGGACTGTTGCGACTTTAGAAAAGACCCCCTGATGTCGCACGACCTGACCGCGAGATTCGAGGAACCCCGACAGCCAGCGCCTTAGACATGGAGAAACCCCACACGTGGCGAGGGAACTCCGCAGGCCGTCGTGCCACACCGAGTCGAAGGCCTTTTCTATGTCAAGACTAACTAACATACCAAACTCACTTTTCTGGAGGGCGTTCTTCATTTCGGAAGACACCTTCCACAAGCAGTCTCCACATGAACGACCGTCCCTGAAGCCCCATTGGAACTCCGGGAGGGCGACAGCCACCATCAGCTCCTCCAGGAGCCTTTGGTGCATGATCCTTTCTAGGATTTTAGATATAGCGGGAAGCAAGGAAATGGGCCTATATCCCCCGGGGACATCATGAGGCTTCTCAGGTTTTCCAATGAGGATTACCTCAGCCACTTTCCACCTGGAAGGAATCATCCCAAGTCGCAAGCTCCCGCTAAACAAAACCTGTAAGGCTGTGATCAACAACGGCGGGGCCTTTTTGAAGATGGACATAGGGATCCGATCTAGCCCCGCCGCGGTGTTCTTACTTCGGGAGATCGCTGCCAGGATCTCCCTTTCGGAAACTTCGCCTGCATCGACCCTTGATATGTCCAGCTGGCAGCGCTTGTCCCAAGACAATACCTCCTGGATAGTAACAAAAGACGACGTCTCTACGAACTGACTTCCGTCAGTTCCCGAGATGTTGTTGAGGTGGGTTGAAAATATATCAGCCACCTCAACCGGGTCCGAGGCGAGGGTTCCATCAGAGCGCTTAAGGCGCACTGACTTTGCCTCCCCTCTCCCCGACAGGCTCTTCAGTTGTTTCCAGAAGTCCGGAAAGCGCGGGTCCACTCTTTGGCAGGCCCGCTCCCACCGTGAACTTTCGTGTTCACGGATTTCCCTCCGGATCTCCCTCTGAAGCCGGCTGATCCAGCCGCGAAACCAGACACGGTTCTCCTGGTAGACGCATTTGTCCCGCAGTCTGGACAGCCGGCGCTTGAATCTAATTTTATTTAGCACCCGGTACGGGAGCGTGGAATGTGCCTGGCCCTGTACTGGGTTCTGTTTGAAATTATCTCGCATATAATCAGACAGGGCAGCATTGATTCCATTATCTAACGCCTCCAACTCTCGTATGTTGGCGCAGGTATTCCCCACCAGGAGTGAGGGCAACCTGCTGGCCATGAACCTCTCCAGGTTGGCCCAGGAACCGGACCGGAGGTCAAAGTATCCTGGGGCCCTTTGAGGAACTGGCTCACGGAGTTCGTGCAATAGAGGCAGATGGTCGCTCCCAATATCAGGCAATAAAATTGTGTTACTAACCCAATTTAGCATCCCGGGGCTGACCAGAGCAAGGCCTAGCCAGTCTTGTCCTCCCCGCGAATCGATGTGATTTGGCTCGCTTGAAGATCTGATTTCCAACCCGAGGTCTTCAACCAGCGTCTTTAGAGCCAAACCATGCGCGTTGGTTACCCTGAAACCGAGCTCATGGTGCTTGGCATTCAGGTCCCCAACGACCATCGCCTTCGGATGCTTTCCAAAGAACTCCCGTACGTGCCAAGAACACGCCGTAAAGTTCTTCGAATACATCGCCCCTAGGTAAAAAGTTAAATTACCTATGCGAATCCTCACTTGGAGGAATTCACATAGGCTACAAGAACATATACCTGAGCTCCGGAGAGCAAGGTACGGCTTGTAGAAGAGGCTAGTTCCAGTGCCACATGTTGACCCCTGTTTCCAGGGTATGTGACAGCAGTTGTAGACATCAACTACGTACCGATCCTGCTTTAACTTTGTTTCGTTGACCACCAGGATGTCCGCACTAGTGGTGGCCAACATCCTCCGAATCGGGTCTCCTTTGCCTGACAAGGAGCGCGCGTTCACCGATATGATGTTGAGCATCATATCGGCTCTTCGCCAAGGATCTTCTTGGCCTCGGCATAGTTGCGGCGTAGCATATCCGCTACGCTGCACTTCATCTCCCTACAAAGTGTTATCAGGCGTATACATAACTCCACCGCAGGACTAACACTGTCCTGCGGCTCACGCTCGCAAGGGGGTGAGTGCAATGGCATCTCCACGTATGGAGGAAGCCTTTTCGCCCCCAGGTTTTGCTGGGCGGTGTCACCTGTAGCCGACTCGGAGGGCATCGCAGGCTTCGGCATCCGAGCTGACTCGGATGCTTCCACCCGCTTTGCCGGCTTTGTCGGCGACGGCGGAACCGACCCGCTAGCAATGTGGCTCGCAGGCTTCGCCACCCAAGCGGACTTGGGAGGTTTGGCCTGCTTTGCCTGTTTGCCAGGTTGTGGAGCGGGGGCCGCGACGCTGGGGGTGCGGTGGCTTGCAGGCATCACAGGCTTCGCCACGCAAGCGGACTTGGGAGGTTTGGCCTGCTTTGCTTGTTTGCCAGGTTTTGGCGCTGGGGCCGCGACGCTAGGGGTGCGGTGGCTTGCAGGCTTCACAGGCCTCGCCACCCAAGCGGACTTGGGAGGTTTGGCCTGCTTTACCTGTTTGCCGGTTGGTTGCGCGGGGGCCGCGACAGATGAATTGGACGCAAGCTCAGAAGAGTTCAGTTGCCTTTGCATCAGTCTCGTCCTATCACCGTCCTTAATTCCTGTCACTTTCTCTTTCTCTGTTAATTACAATAAACTTCATTCATTCATTCCTGAAACTGTTTTGTCTGAAATAAAAAAATATGGCTAGAACAAAACAAACGGCTCGAAAATCTACTGGTGCAAAAGTACCAAGGAAACAGTTGTCTGCAAAATCTGCTCTCAAGTCTGTTTCACAATTTGGAGGAGTAAAGAAACCTCATCGATTTCGACCTGGAGTTGTTGCAATGCGAGAAATTAGACGATATCAAAAGAGCACTGATTTGTTACTACGAAAACTTCCATTCCAGAGACTCGTGAGAGAAACCGCTCAGTTTATCAAAACTGATTTGCGTTTTCAATCGTCAGCGATTGTCGCTCTCCAAAAAGCGGCAGAGAGTTACCTAGTTGGAATTTTTGAAGACAGTAATTTGTGCGCAATTCACGGAAAAAAAGTAACTATAATGCCAAACGATATGCATTTATCGAGAAGAATTCGAGGTGAAAAAACATAACTTGTTTTTTTAAATAAAAAAATGATTTATTGTTTGTATAACTCTGAGACAATTTTTAAATTTTTTGTTGAAGTTTGTAGAAAATGTAATGTTGCACCTCGTTTAGATAAAAAGAAGATACTAGTTGTGTATTTTAGAAAAAATATAATTAAAAATTGTTCAATTCGGATTTGTTGGATAATTAATAAATAGTAGGAAAACAAACAAAAACCTATAACCATGAACAAGCTACAGTGAACAAAAATAAAAACTGGACATGCTACAGTGAACAAAAATAAAATTAAAGAAGCTTGAAAAGTGGATGCCAATTTCAACTGTTTTAAATTTACCAAAACATTTACAAAAAAGGGAAATCAGTAACAGCTCAAACAATAAGAAATACCACGAAAAAATTGGTCTGAATGCATATCCACCCACGAAAAGACCACTTTTTACTAAAAACCCTAAACTTCAATGATTAAAGCTATGCCAAACATGCAATATGCTCTCGAAATATTTTGGGAGCGAGTTATTTTAAGTGATGAAAGTAAATTTAATATGTAAAATAGTGATGTAAGAACTTTAGTATCGAGAAATCGCAAGGAAAAATATTTAACAAACAATCTTACAAAAACAGTAAAATTCGGTAAAGGAACTATCATGAACTATCATGCCATAATCAATATTGGATTTATTAATTTGGTTTTGATAAAAGAGAAGATTGGTGGAGCTTTGCATGTTAACATATTAACGAATAATATGATCTCATTTCTGAACAAAATCAAACATAAAGATCCTAGTTTCCAACAAGACAATGATCTGAAACATACTTCGGCAATAGCAAAGAGCTTTTTTTCAAGTAAATAATATCGAATTACTACTATGGCCAACACAAAGCCCAGATTTAAACCCTATAGATAATGTTTGGGCCTTTATTAAAGAAAAAATCAAAAGAAGAGAATTTTTGAAAAAAGAACATTTATTTGCAAAAATATCATCCATTTGGAATTAACTCAAAATAGAATACGCAAAAAGTCTTATTAATAGCATGCCAGGCCGAACACTAGATGTAATTAGAGCTAATGGAGGATATAATGGATATTAAATAAATTTGTTCATTTTTTTGGGTTCTGAATTATCAATGAATGGAAAACCGTATAAATATAATATTTTTTAGACAAACTAAAAAATAAAGCAAAACTTTATTTAATGTTTTAAATCGATAGAAGTTATTTTTTAAATATTGTTTCATAGTAAATTCATGAGAAAATGCCTTTTCAATTTTTATTTTTGTTCACTGTATATATTTACTATTTTTTGGGATAATTTAGCTTAAGTAAATAAATTATATTGGACTAAAAAATATTTTGCCAATGATAGAATAACACAGTATTGCGATATTTTATTTATAATTACTTCTAAACGTTTATTCGTTAATTGTGTTTGAAATTATTTTGAAATTCTTTAAAAAAACTTAACTGGTTGATCTATTGTATTTCGAAAACAATATTACAAAATAACAGCGCATTATTCAAATAATTAATTTAAAGTTAAGAAGTTGGTTTAGGAGTTTCTGCAGTTTTGCGAATCATAAATCCACCAGATGAAATAATAGCTTTCTGAGTTAATTCTTTTAATTCGTCGTCATTTCCAATTGCAACGACAATGTGACGTGGTTTAATTCTTCTTTTTCCACATTTTACTGCTGTATTTCCAGCAAGTTCAAGCATTTCAGCCACAGCATATTCCAATACTGCGCACATATATACTGCGGCAGGAATTCCTACTCGCATTCGGGTTTCATGACGGAGACACCGGTGAATGCGTCCAACTGGAAACTGTAACCCGGCCCGAACGGATTTGCTTTTAGCCTTTGACCGTACTTTTCCTCCTTTTCCTCTTGAAGACATTATACTCTGCGGAAAAAACATTATTAGTTAAGGGAGTTAAAAACTAACTAAGTAGACCTTCGGCATCGCTGCCTTTTCAGTCTCCATCTCACACACGCCTCCCTACACACAACCACAGGTTAAGACTTACCGCCTTACCTGCCATCCAGAAATAATCTTCTCTAGGACCTCAGAGAGGCCTTTGAGAGATGATTCCTGGGCGTCGGAGAGCTCAGTCCGGAATCCTAAGCCATAGGCTAGCCTTATGGCTCGTCTTCTTACTTTTTTAAGCACGTCAACATGCTTATCCCTGTCCTCATAGAGGTACCAAGCGTGGACGCCATAGGTCAAGACGGGTAACACCATGGCGTTAAACACGCGGAACCAGGCACCTCTGCTCAAGCGGAAAGCACGCAACGCACCTAATCGCTGCATTGCACGCATTTTCGTACGTGCAATGTGATCATCAAACTTACCGGACGGCTTAAAGAGCACGCCCAAATAAGTCATCCGATCAACTGCAGCGATTGCTGACCCGCTCAGCAATAACCTAGGAACAAAATTAGTGTAACCCCTCGTCCTTTTACAGACTTTAAGGACACTGCACTTGTCCGCGCACATTCTCAGACCCCTACTCCCACACCAGTTTGCAAGTCCATCCACAGCAACCTGAAGCCTACGACACGCACACTCGGTTTCATTGAGTGATCCCAGAGGATAATGTCGTCTGCATAGATTACCATTTCAGTACGAGCATTGACTGGCATAGGCGCAGTGGCCATAAACACATTGAATAGTGTCGGACTGAGCACAGAGCCCTGAGGGACCCCGCGAAGGACTGTTGCGACTTTAGAAAAGACCCCCTGATGCCGCACGACCTGCCTGCGAGATTCAAGAAACCCCGACAGCCAGCGCCTTAGACACGGAGAAACCCCACACGTGGCAAGGGAACTCCGGAGGCCGTCGTGCCACACCGAGTCGAAGGCCTTTTCAATGTCGAGACTAACTAAAATACCGCATTCCCTTTTCTGGAGGGCGTTCTTCATACCAGACGACACCTTGTGAAGGCAGTCCCCGCATGAGCGGCCCTCCCTGAAGCCCCATTGGAACTCAGGGAGGGCGTCTGCAACCATCAGCTCCTCCAGGAGCCTTTGGTGCATAATTCTTTCTAGGATTTTAGATATTGCGGGGAGCAAGGAAATGGGCCTATATCCCCCGGGGACATCATGTGGCTTCCCGGGCTTTCCGATAAGGATTACCTCAGCCACTTTCCACCTGGAGGGAATCATCCCAAGTCGCAAGCTCCCGTTAAATAAAACCTTTAGTGCAGTGATTAACCGCGGCGGGGCCTTCTTAAAGATGGCCATCGGGATCCGATCCAAACCCGCCGCGGTGTTCTTACTTCGGGAGATTGCTGCCAGAATCTCCGCTTCAGTAATTTCGCCTGCATCGTTCCTTGATATGCCCAGCTGGCAGCGCTTGTCCCACGACAATATCTGCTGGACAGTATCAAAGGACGATGTCTCTACGAACTGACCTCCGTCAGTTCCCGAGATGCCATTGAGATGGGCTGAAAGTATTTCAACCACCTCAACCGGGTCCGAAGCGAGGTTTCCATCAGAGCGTTTAAGGCGCACTGACTTAGCCCCCCTTCTCCCCGACAGGCTCTTCAACTGCTTCCAGAAGTCCGGAAAGCGAGGGTCCACCCTTCGGCAGGCCCTCTCCCACCGCGAACTTTCGAGTTCGCGGATTTCTCTTCGGATCTCCCTCTGAAGCCGGCTAATCCAGCCACGAAACCAAACACGGTTCTCCTCGTAAATGCATTTGTCCCGTAGTCTGGATAGCCGGCGCTTGAACCTAATTTTATTTAAGATCCGGTGAGGGAGCGTGGAATGTGACTGACCCTGCACTGAGTTCTGTTTGAAATTATCTCGCATGTAATCAGTCAGGGCAGCATTGATTCCATTATCAAGCGCCTCCAACTCACGTATGTTGGCGCAGGTATTCCCCACCAGAAGTGAGGGCAACCTGCTGGCCATGAAACTCTCCAGGTTAGCCCAGGAACCCACCCGGAGGTCAAAGTATCCTGGGACCCTTTGAGGAACTGGCTCACGGAGTTCGTGCAATAGAGGCAGATGGTCGCTCCCAATATCGGGCAATAAAATAGTTTTACTAACCCAATTTAGAAGACCGGGACTGACCAGAGCAAGCCCTAGCCAGTCACGTCCTCCCCTCGCGTCGACGTGGTTTGGCTCGCTCGAAGTCCGGATTTCCAGCCCGAGGTCTTCAACCAGCGTCTTCAGAGCCAAACCATGCGAGTTGGTTACCCTGAAACCAAGATCTTGATGCTTGGCATTCAGGTCCCCAACAACCATGGCCTTCGGATGCTTTTCAAAGAACTCCCGTACGTGCCAGGAGCACGCCGTAAAGTTCTTCGAGTACATCCCACCTAGGTAAAATGTTAACTCGCCTATGCGAATTCTCACTTGGAGGAATTCACACAAGCTACATGAACATATACCTGGACTCTGCAAGGCAAGGTAGGGCTTGTAGAAGAGGCTAGTTCCTGTGCCACATATTGACCCCTGTTTCCAGGGTATGTGACGACAGTTGTAGCCATCAACTACGTACGGACCCCCCTTTACCTTCGTTTCGTTGACCACCAGAATGTCCGCACTCGTGGTGGCCAACATCCTCTGAACGGCGTCCCTTTTTCCTTCCAAGGAACGCGCGTTCACCGATATGATGTTGAGCATCATATCGGTTCTTCGCCAAGGATCTTCTTGGCCTCGGCAACGTTGCAGTGTAGCATTTCCTCTACACTGCAATTCATCTCCCTACAAAATTTTAATAGGGAAACGCATAATTGCACCGCAGGACTAATACTGTCCTGCGGTACACGCTCGCCAGGGGCTGAGTGCAATGGCATCTCCACGTATGGAGGACGCCTTTTCAGCCCCAGGTTGTGCCGGACGGCGCCGCCGTTAGCCGCCTCAGAAGGCATTGCCGGCTTAGGCAACCAAGCGGACTCGGAAGCTTTCACCTGCTTTGCCAACTTTGTCGGCGAAGGCTGCACCGACCCACACGTAGCATGGCTCACAGGTTCCACTGTCTTCGCCACCCAAACGGATTTGGAAGGTTTGGCCAGTATCGCCTGCTTGCCAGGTTTTGGCGCAGGGTGCGCGACGCGACGCGGGCGACTTACTGTTGGGATTACATCCCCACCTACCTTTCGGGTTGCCTCCTTGAACTTGGGGCAACCTCTGAAGTTGGCAGTGTGTCCCAACTTACCACAGTTGACACACTGCCTCTCCTTGGATGGTGAGGGGCACGTCTTGCGACCATGCTCCCCACCGCAAATAAGGCACTTCGCCTTATCCGGGCACTTTGTGGAGATGTGCCCGAACCCCTGACACCGAAAGCATTGGGTGGCTTTCGGGCGGGGCCAGGCAGCTCTCATCCTAATGTAGCCGATCCTAGTACCCAGAAGTACTAGGCGCTCGGCTTCCGCAGGAGATCCCAGGATGACCTCCACCACTTCAAGAGGGCGGTTACCCTGCTTGAAGCGTGCAAGGGCAGAGGCACTGGGGTACTCCCGCTGTATGTGTCCTAAAAGGTCATTATCCTCGAAGTCCCGGGGGACCCCGAGGAGCAGGACTCTTACCTGCCTTACCTTTTGTTCAATCCTGACAAGCCGATGCATGCCAGGACCGAACGGGCTGGACTTCTCCAGCTCTCCTTTAAAGCTGAAGAAGTCCTCCTCCTTCTCCCACCCAAGCAGGAATTGGGTGGGCTCCCTCTTCAGGACTCTATACAGCTTTGAAGGCTGGATAGAGTCTAACGTACCTAAGATCTTTATGACCGAGGCCTTCCCACTTGTAGGGAGGACCTCAAGTCGTGCCACAGCACCGAAGGTAATTCTGCCCCCGGCGCCAGTGGTCTTCTTTGGGTGTGCATCCACCTGATCGGACACACACCCAGTACCTAAAACATTAGGGGGGGTTGGACGGCCAGCCGCACGTTTGGGTTTCCCCACCGTGTACCAACCGTCCTCAAGGGCAACCTTATTTCCTGCCGTACCCACCGGACGGCCTCAGGAGACGACACCCTGTTGGCATTAATTGACTTACCTAGGCTGGGTTTGGCACCACTAGACAAACCGCAAACACGTGGCGAACCAGCATGCTGTGCGGTTGTCGTGGCTACCAAACAATTAGTACCTGTTGCAGCTGCTGCTCCCCCGACACCAGCCAAAGGGGCAGCAGAGGAGAAGAGTCTTCAGTGAGTGCTGAACCCATCTGGGAGGGTCCAGGCTTCGACCTCCTGCTTTGACCTAAAGAATTAAAAACACCACTAGAATAGCCGGAAGCACGTGGCGGTGAACCACGGCTCCGGCAGTTCATCGTAGTGGCACACTGAACCGTCTTGTCCTCCGGGGAGTGCGAAGCGGGAACGCCTCCACTTCTGCATAGTCTTCTTAGTGCAGACAGCTTGCGAGCAGATTTTGCAGACAACTGTTTCCTTGGTACTTTTGCACCAGTAGATTTTCGAGCCGTTTGTTTTGTTCTAGCCATATTTTTTTTTTATTTCAGACAGGACCTATGCCAAACATGCAATATGCTCTCGAAATATTTTGGGAGCGAGTTATTTTAAGTGATGAAAGTAAATTTAATATGTAAAATAGTGATGTAAGAACTTTAGTATCGAGAAATCGCAAGGAAAAATATTTAACAAACAATCTTACAAAAACAGTAAAATTCGGTAAAGGAACTATCATGAACTATCATGCCATAATCAATATTGGATTTATTAATTTGGTTTTGATAAAAGAGAAGATTGGTGGAGCTTTGCATGTTAACATATTAACGAATAATATGATCATTTCTGAACAAAATCAAACATAAAGATCCTAGTTTCCAACAAGACAATGATCTGAAACATACTTCGGCAATAGCAAAGAGCTTTTTTTCAAGTAAATAATATCGAATTACTACTATGGCCAACACAAAGCCCAGATTTAAACCCTATAGATAATGTTTGGGCCTTTATTAAAGAAAAAATCAAAAGAAGAGATTTTTGAAAAAAGAACATTTATTTGCAAAAATATCATCCATTTGGAATTAACTCAAAATAGAATACGCAAAAAGTCTTATTAATAGCATGCCAGGCCGAACACTAGATGTAATTAGAGCTAATGGAGGATATAATGGGTATTAAATAAATTTGTTCATTTTTTTGGGTTCTGAATTATCAATGAATGGAAAACCGTATAAATATAATATTTTTTAGACAAACTAAAAAATAAAGCAAAACTTTATTTAATGTTTTAAATCGATAGAAGTTATTTTTTAAATATTGTTTCATAGTAAATTCATGAGAAAATGCCTTTTCAATTTTTATTTTTGTTCACTGTATATATTACTATTTTTTGGGATAATTTAGCTTAAGTAAATAAATTATATTGGACTAAAAAATATTTTGCCAATGATAGAATAACACAGTATTGCGATATTTTATTTATAATTACTTCTAAACGTTTATTCGTTAATTGTGTTTGAAATTATTTTGAAATTCTTTAAAAAAACTTAACTGGTTGATCTATTGTATTTCGAAAACAATATTACAAAATAACAGCGCATTATTCAAATAATTAATTTAAAGTTAAGAAGTTGGTTTAGGAGTTTCTGCAGTTTTGCGAATCATAAATCCACCAGATGAAATAATAGCTTTCTGAGTTAATTCTTTTAATTCGTCGTCATTTCCAATTGCAACGACAATGTGACGTGGTTTAATTCTTCTTTTTCCACATTTTACTGCTGTATTTCCAGCAAGTTCAAGCATTTCAGCCACAGCATATTCCAATACTGCGCACATATATACTGCGGCAGGAATTCCTACTCGCATTCGGGTTTCATGACGGAGACACGGTGAATGCGTCCAACTGGAAACTGTAACCCGGCCCGAACGGATTTGCTTTTAGCCTTTGACCGTACTTTTCCTCCTTTTCCTCTTGAAGACATTATACTCTGCTAACTATTTTTTGTTTACATAATAAAAAAATGGCATTCCGAAATTTCGTTGAAGATTTTTTTCGGAATGGTCCTTTTTTGCATCAGTCGAAAAAAATTTGGCAATGATACTTTTTTTGCATAGGTTGAAAATAGTGTTTATTTAGAGAATTTTTCCTAATGTCTGGACGTGGTAAAGGTGGCAAAGGAGGAAAGAGTGGTGCAAAACGATTTCGAAAGATATTAATTGACAATATACAAGGAATTACTAAGCCAGCAATAAGAAGACTATGTCGAAGAGGAGGTGTTCGAAGAATTTCTGGAAAAATTCATGCAATTACAAGACTGTCTCGAGGAGGACCTCTTCCCAACGAAAAGGTTCCTGATGCGGACGGTTGGCATACCGTGGGGAAACCCAAACGTGTTGCCAGCCGTTTTTAATAGTTTAGGTACTGGGTGTGTGTCTGCGCAGGTAGATGCACACCCAAAGAAGACTGCTCGCGCCGGGGGTAGAATTACCTTCGGCGTGGTGGCTAGAGAGGTCTAGTGGCCTCGGGCAAAAAGGCCTCGGTCATAAAGATCCTGGGGACGCTTGACTCTATACAGCCATCTAGGCGGTATGACTCGAATGAAGTTCGTTTTATTGACTCGACAGAAAAATTCGGAAATTATAGCATTTCTTAAGGATGGTGAAATGCCAGATGAAGTGACTCAGAATCAGAATGAGTCAAATTTCAGGAGAACGGCATCATTATTCAGATTGTCGGACTCCAAAAATGACATTTTTTACTTCAAAACTTCGGGAATCTTACTACGTACCTTTGCTCTCGAGGAAGTAGAAGAAAAGAAACTTTTTATTGAAAATCTCCATTTAAAAAATGGACATCCAGGTCAAGACAAGCTGCTTTTTCTCCTTAAAGATACTGTTTATGGGTCTTGTCGGAATGAGGTTATGTCAGTCCTCAAATCATGCTGCCAATGTCAGGCGAGAAAGCTTATGAACACCAGACCTGTAATTAAGCCAATAAGAGCCTATAGCGTGAGAGAAAGGTATCACTATTCAGTCTAATGTTAGATATATTTTTGATCTAATCGATTTACGTCATTATGCTCATGAGAACGAAAATTACGCGTGGCTTTTGGTTGGCCTCGATTCATTCTCAAAGTTTTGTTGGACGTCACCGTCATTGTCCAAATCAGCTATGGAAGTGTCTAAAGCAATAAATAAAATAATATTAATTTTTGGAAAACCATTAATTCTTCATATGGACAATGGGAAGGAATTTGTCAACGAAAGGATTTCCCGATTGTGCGATGAGTACAAGATAAAGCACGTGAGAGGTCGTGCAAGGTGCCCTTGGGTGCAGGGGCAGATGGAAAGACTAAACCAATCTCTGAAATATATGTTGTCCTCCACCTGTTTGTCTGAAAACCTCTATTATAAATGGATTTCGATTATAGACCGGATAACCAGTTCATATAACTCACCCATTTGGCAACTCGATGCAATAGAATGCATAATTCCGAGTAAACAAGGCGACATAACGAAATTGTTAAATGCATACACATGCACCTATGCAGAAAATTTGGATTCAAAAAATCAAAAAGGTTAAAGACTCACTCTATCCAAAGAGTTGACACTACTATCCTTAGTTAATTTACTAAATAATTAAGATTAATTTATTCAAGTTTAATGCAACTTGGGTCACTCGTCTTCTGAAAAAGTTAAATTTGTTGACTTAAATAGCAATATCAAAAAAATGACAAATTGGGAAATTAATTATTTTAAAAATAAAATGAATAACAACGTCATTAAGAAATGCCAAATCGCATAAAAAAAGCTCATTCGAAGCGTAAAGAAAAAAAGTAAATTTACAAAAAATAACACTTATAGATGAATTAAAACACAACACTGATCACCAACCCGTAATAGCGACCACTCCAATGCAGTTAAGCATTATTGAACTCCAAAAACAAGCCCGTAAACAGATGACCGTACAGGAGAAACTTCTGGAAGTAGTGGACAGTTTTGACGTTCTGTCCCAATCAGAGGCCAACTACTTAGTCCTAGACCAGAAATTACTTGACAGAGCTAAAATAATCGAAAATCCACCAACATATGCCCCTTCAGAACACAGCCTTAGTCTTGAATCTATCGAAGCTCCAATTCAAAGAAAGCCTTACAAACCTTATGTTAAACCACATTCAACAAGCGCGTTTATACTTTCCTCAATTATATTTAGTATAATTTGTATGTTTATATTTTAGCTGTAATCGCACTTTTGGTTCACCATAACGCATTCAGACCACAAATGAACGACATTAAGCCTATTGAACAGCTTTGTGAAAAAATGTCTCCACATATATTGATCACAAATAACCAAGTGAATGTCACATATATGAAGGCTCTGAATGTCGGATAATTGGAATATGAGACTTCAGATGTCAACGAACTTAGTTATTTTATTAAATATAAAAAATGTCGGAATATTTGGACCTGGATATTTTCTTGTTAATAGAAATGATAAAGAGGGAACAAACTACATAATGCATAGATTTATTGGAAAATATGAATATCCGATGGAATTTGTGGAAATAGTTTGCAACAAATATTTGTTGCCTTTTAAGTAAATTACTTTTTGATGTAAAAATAAATTTATCTGAAAAATTATCTTTTATAAATACAGATAAGCTGTTTTTAATCCAAATATTTTTTTTGACTTTAAATCAGTTCGACTCTTTCGAGCAACCATCTTGTTGTATAGGCGTCAAAAATAATTCAGTACCAGTCTGTTCCATGCTCGTCCATGCCCCTCTGTTGCGGGCGAAATCCCGCAAAGATTTTAGGTCGTCCCAGTTTTTGAAACTTTTGTCATGAAGTTTGAGATCCCTTTCAAGAACTGTGTGTGATGACATGGGATGAACTGGTCACCAAATACCACAAGCGGTACTTAAGACAGTTGGATGTAGATAAGTCTCTACAGGCTTATATACAGTCAGCCCTTTCCTGACGTTTAGTCAGCAAGAGGCGCTAGACTGCACCTTCTCGAAGGTCTACAGTGCCAGAGAAGAAAAGGAAGAAAAAGAGGAGGTGCGTGGAGTGCCACCTTCTGCTCACTTCGAAGGCTCTGGACTTAGTAAAATTACTTAGTTTCTTTTTTTAATAAAGCTAGTTAGTATATTTATGAAATTGCTAATTTTTATCTGGTTAATTTGTAAGGAATATCAATGTATTTTATTAAAAAAATTATGTATAATTTATCCACCAAATCCGTAAATTGTCCTACCTTGACGTTTCAAGGCATTAACAACGTCCATTGCGATAACAGTTTTTCTTTTGGCATGCTCAGTGTAAGAAATACAATCACGAACAGTTTGCTCAATAAAAATCTTAAGGACAGAACGTGTCTCCTCGTAAATTTTTCCAGAAATTCTTCGAACACCCCCTCTTCGACATAGTCTTCTTATTGCTGGCTTAGTAATTCCTTGTATATTGTCAATTAATATCTTTCGAAATCGTTTTGCACCACTCTTTCCTCCTTTGCCCCTTACCACGTCCAGACTAGGAAAAATTCTCTAAATTGGAAAATTTTTATTTAATAATTAATTAGAGAGGCTGTTAGTGAGGTAACATAAGGAGACCTTCGGCATTCCTGCGTTTTCGGTCCAGCACACACGCTCGCCTCTCTACACAACCACAGGTTAGGACTTACCGTCTTACCTGCCACCCAGTCATTATCTTCTCTAGGACCTCAGGGAGGCCTTTGAGGGACAATTTTTGGGCGTTGGAGAGCTCATCACGCCATCCTAAGCCATAGGCTAGCCGGATAGCTCGTCTTCTTACTTTCTTAAGCGCGTCAACGTGCTTCTCCCTGTCCTCGCAGAAGTGCCAAGCGTGCACGCCATAGGTTAACACGGGTAACACCATGGCGTTGAACACACGGAACCAGGCACCTCTCCTCAAGTGGAAAGCACGCAACGCGCCTAATCGCTGCATTGCACGCATTTTAGTGCGTGCAATGTGATCATCGAACTTACCTGACTGCTTGAAGACCACGCCCAAGTAGGTCGTCCGATCAACTATAGCGATCGCTGACCCGTCCAGCGATAACCTAGGGATAAAATTAGTGTAACCCCTCGTCCTTTTACAGACTTTAAGGACACTGCACTTGTCCGCACACATCTTTAGACCCCTACTCCCACACCAGTGTACAAGTTCATCCACAGCAACCTGTAGCCTACGACACGCACACTCTGGTTTCATCGACTGATTCCAGAGGATAATGTCGTCTGCATAGATCACCATTTCAGTACGAGCATTGACTGGCATAGGCGCAGAGGCCATAAAGATATTAAACAGTGTGGGACTCAGCACAGAACACTGAGGGACCCCGCGAAGGACTGTTCCGACTTTAGAAAAGACCCCCTGGTGTCGCACGACCTGACCGCGAGATTCGAGGAACCCCGACAGCCAGCGCCTTAGACACGGAGAAACCCCACACGTGGCGAGGGAACTCCGCAGGCCGTCGTGCCACACCGAGTCGAAGGCCTTTTCTATGTCAAGACTAACTAACATACCAAACTCACTTTTCTGGAGGGCGTTCTTCATTTCGGAAGACACCTTCCACAAGCAGTCTCCACATGAACGACCCTCCCTGAAGCCCCATTGGAACTCCGGGAGGGCGTCAACCACCGTCAGCTCCTCCAGGAGCCTTCGGTGCATGATCCTTTCTAGGATTTTAGATATAGCGGGAAGCAAGGAAATGGGCCTATATCCCCCGGGGACATCATGCTGCTTCCCAGGTTTTCCAATGAGGATTACCTCAGCCACTTTCCACCTGGAAGGAATCATCCCAAGTCGCAAGCTCCCGCTAAACAAAACCTGTAAGGCCGTGATCAACAACGGCGGGGCCTTTTTGAAGATGGACATAGGGATCCGATCTAGCCCCGCCGCGGTGTTCTTACTTCGGGAGATCGCTGCCAGGATCTCCCTTTCGGAAACTTCGCCTGCATCGACCCTTGATATGTCCAGCTGGCAGCGCTTGTCCCAAGACAATACCTCCTGGATAGTAACAAAAGACGACGTCTCTACGAACTGACTTCCGTCAGTTCCCGAGATGTTGTTGAGGTGGGTTGAAAATATATCAGCCACCTCAACCGGGTCCGAGGCGAGGGTTCCATCAGAGCGCTTAAGGCGCACTGACTTTGCCTCCCCTCTCCCCGACAGGCTCTTCAGTTGTTTCCAGAAGTCCGGAAAGCGCGGGTCCACTCTTTGGCAGGCCCGCTCCCACCGTGAACTTTCGTGTTCACGGATTTCCCTCCGGATCTCCCTCTGAAGCCGGCTGATCCAGCCGCGAAACCAGACACGGTTCTCCTGGTAGACGCATTTGTCCCGCAGTCTGGACAGCCGGCGCTTGAATCTAATTTTATTTAGCACCCGGTACGGGAGCGTGGAATGTGCCTGGCCCTGTACTGGGTTCTGTTTGAAATTATCTCGCATATAATCAGACAGGGCAGCATTGATTCCATTATCTAACGCCTCCAACTCTCGTATGTTGGCGCAGGTATTCCCCACCAGGAGTGAGGGCAACCTGCTGGCCATGAACCTCTCCAGGTTGGCCCAGGAACCGGACCGGAGGTCAAAGTATCCTGGGGCCCTTTGAGGAACTGGCTCACGGAGTTCGTGCAATAGAGGCAGATGGTCGCTCCCAATATCAGGCAATAAAATTGTGTTACTAACCCAATTTAGCATCCCGGGGCTGACCAGAGCAAGGCCTAGCCAGTCTTGTCCTCCCCGCGAATCGATGTGGTTTGGCTCGCTTGAAGATCTGATTTCCAACCCGAGGTCTTCAACCAGCGTCTTTAGAGCCAAACCATGCGCGTTGGTTACCCTGAAACTGAGCTCTTGGTGCTTGGCATTCAGGTCCCCAACGACCATCGCCTTCGGATGCTTTCCAAAGAACTCCCGTACGTGCCAAGAACACGCCGTAAAGTTCTTCGAATACATCGCCCCTAGGTAAAAGTTTAAATTACCTATGCGAATCCTCACTTGGAGGAATTCACATAGGCTACAAGAACATATACCTGAGCTCCGGAGAGCAAGGTACGGCTTGTAGAAGAGGCTAGTTCCAGTGCCACATGTTGACCCCTGTTTCCAGGGTATGTGACAGCAGTTGTAGCCATCAACTACGTACCGATCCTGCTTTAACTTTGTTTCGTTGACCACCAGGATGTCCGCACTAGTGGTGGCCAACATCCTCCGAATCGCGTCTCCTTTGCCTGACAAGGAGCGCGCGTTCACCGATATGATGTTGAGCATCATATCGGCTCCTCACCAAGAAACTTCTTGGCCTCGGCATAGTTGCGGCGTAGCATATCCGCTACGCTGCACTTCATCTCCCTACAAAGTGTTATCAGGCGTATACATAACTCCACCGCAGGACTAACACTGTCCTGCGGCTCACGCTCGCAAGGGGGTGAGTGCAATGGCATCTCCACGTATGGAGGAAGCCTTTTCGCCCCCAGGTTTTGCTGGGTGGTGTCACCTGTAGCCGATTCGGAGGGCATCGCAGGCTTCGGCATCCGAGCTGACTCGGATGCTTCCACCCGCTTTGCCGGCTTTGTCGGCGACGGCGGAACCGACCCGCTAGCAATGTGGCTAGCAGGCTTCGCCACCCAAGCGGACTTGGGAGGTTTGGCCTGCTTTGCCTGTTTGCCAGGTTGTGGAGCGGGGGCCGCGACGCTGGGGGTGCGGTGGCTTGCAGGCATCACAGGCTTCGCCACGCAAGCGGACTTGGGAGGTTTGGCCTGCTTTGCTTGTTTGCCAGGTTTTGGCGCTGGGGCCGCGACGCTAGGGGTGCGGTGGCTTGCAGGCTTCACAGGCCTCGCCACCCAAGCGGACTTGGGAGGTTTGGCCTGCTTTACCTGTTTGCCGGTTGGTTGCGCGGGGGCCGCGACGCTAGGGGGGCGACTTACCTTCGGGATTACATCCCCACCAACCTGTCGGGTTGCCTCCTTGAACTTACGACAACCCTTGAAGTTGGCAGTGTGTCCTAACTTACCACAGTTGACACACTGCCTCACCATAGGTGGTGAGGGGCATGTCTTGCGATCATGCTTCCCACCGCAGATTAGGCATTTCGCCTTCTCCGGACACTTCGTGCTTATGTGTCCGAACCCCTGACACCGAAAGCATTGGGTGGCTTTCGGGCGGGGCCGGACAGCACGAAGCCTGACGTAGCCGATCCTAGTACCCAGAAGTACTAGGCGCTCGGCTTCCGCAGGAGATCCCAGGATGACCTCCACCACTTCAAGAGGGCGGTTACCCTGCTTGAAGCGTGCAAGGGCAGAGGCACTGGGGTACTCCCGCTGTATGTGTCCTAAAAGGTCATTATCCTCGAAGTCCCGGGGGACCCCGAGGAGCAGGACTCTTACCTGCCTTACCTTTCGTTCAATCCTGACAAGCCGATGCATGCCAGGACCGAACGGGCTGGACTTCTCCAGCTCTCCTTTAAAGCTGAAGAAGTCCTCCTCCTTCTCCCACCCAAGCAGGAATTGGGTGGGCTCCCTCTTCAGGACTCTATACCGCCTAGATGGCTGTATAGAGTCAAGCGTCCCCAGGAGTTTAAAAACAGTTTAGAAAAAAAATATAACAAAAATAATTAAAATTTGGTAGAAATTGATCATTTTAGATTTTAGGGCGCTAAAATACAAGATCGCCGAATCCGGGAACAAATAAATAAAAGTTTGCCATAAGAATATAAAGAATAGAACTTTCTATCAAAAAATAAGGTAAAATTCAATGAATAAAGATAAATGAGAATATTTCAAATAAGCGATATAAACAAATTGAAAGAATAAACTCGCAAATATTACACAAATGAAATTTCAGATAATTTATTAATTAAAAGAAACTACATCGCAAAATATTCCTTCTAATCCAAATAAATAAAAAAATAAAGATTGACCAAATAATGGCAAATTGTGAAACAGAATTGCGAGCAGATTGTTTCCTTGGAAATTTTGCTCCAGTAGATTTTTGAGCAGTTTGTTGTGTTCTAGCCATATTTTTGTTATTTCAGACAGAACCGATTCAGACAAGTTATTTTTGATTTATATTATTCCGAATTTTTAAACAACGTTATTAGGAGGAGGAAAATTTTTATTTAATAATTAATTAGAGAGGCTGTTAGTGAGGTAACATAAGGAGACCTTCGGCATTCCTGCCTTTTCGGTCCAGCACACACGCTCGCCTCTCTACACAACCACAGGTTAGGACTTACCGTCTTACCTGCCACCCAGTCATTATCTTCTCTAGGACCTCAGGGAGGCCTTTGAGGGACAATTCCTGGGCGTTGGAGAGCTCATCACGCCATCCTAAGCCATAGGCTAGCCGGATAGCTTGTCTTCTTACTTTCTTAAGCGCGTCAACGTGCTTCTCCCTGTCCTCGCAGAAGTGCCAAGCGTGCACGCCATAGGTTAACACGGGTAACACCATGGCGTTGAACACACGGAACCAGGCACCTCTCCTCAAGTGGAAAGCACGCAACGCGCCTAATCGCTGCATTGCACGCATTTTAGTGCGTGCAATGTGATCATCGTACTTACCTGACTGCTTGAAGACCACGCCCAAGTAGGTCGTCCGATCAACTATAGCGATCGCTGACCCGTCCAGCGATAACCTAGGGATAAAATTAGTGTAACCCCTCGTCCTTTTACAGACTTTAAGGACACTGCACTTGTCCGCACACATCTTTAGACCCCTACTCCCACACCAGTGTACAAGTTCATCCACAGCAACCTGTAGCCTACGACACGCACACTCTGGTTTCATCGACTGATTCCAGAGGATAATGTCGTCTGCATAGATCACCATTTCAGTACGAGCATTGACTGGCATAGGCGCAGAGGCCATATAGATATTAAACAGTGTGGGACTCAGCACAGAACACTGAGGGACCCCGCGAAGGACTGTTCCGACTTTAGAAAAGACCCCCTGGTGTCGCACGACCTGACCGCGAGATTCGAGGAACCCCGACAGCCAGCGCCTTAGACACGGAGAAACCCCACACGTGGCGAGGGAACTCCGCAGGCCGTCGTGCCACACCGAGTCGAAGGCCTTTTCTATGTCAAGACTAACTAACATACCAAACTCACTTTTCTGGAGGGCGTTCTTCATTTCGGAAGACACCTTCCACAAGCAGTCTCCACATGAACGACCCTCCCTGAAGCCCCATTGGAACTCCGGGAGGGCGTCAACCACCGTCAGCTCCTCCAGGAGCCTTCGGTGCATGATCCTTTCTAGGATTTTAGATATAGCGGGAAGCAAGGAAATGGGCCTATATCCCCCGGGGACATCATGCTGCTTCCCAGGTTTTCCAATGAGGATTACCTCAGCCACTTTCCACCTGGAAGGAATCATCCCAAGTCGCAAGCTCCCGCTAAACAAAACCTGTAAGGCCGTGATCAACAACGGCGGGGCCTTTTTGAAGATGGACATAGGGATCCGATCTAGCCCCGCCGCGGTGTTCTTACTTCGGGAGATCGCTGCCAGGATCTCCCTTTCGGAAACTTCGCCTGCATCGACCCTTGATATGTCCAGCTGGCAGCGCTTGTCCCAAGACAATACCTCCTGGATAGTAACAAAAGACGACGTCTCTACGAACTGACTTCCGTCAGTTCCCGAGATGTTGTTGAGGTGGGTTGAAAATATATCAGCCACCTCAACCGGGTCCGAGGCGAGGGTTCCATCAGAGCGCTTAAGGCGCACTGACTTTGCCTCCCCTCTCCCCGACAGGCTCTTCAGTTGTTTCCAGAAGTCCGGAAAGCGCGGGTCCACTCTTTGGCAGGCCCGCTCCCACCGTGAACTTTCGTGTTCACGGATTTCCCTCCGGATCTCCCTCTGAAGCCGGCTGATCCAGCCGCGAAACCAGACACGGTTCTCCTGGTAGACGCATTTGTCCCGCAGTCTGGACAGCCGCGCTTGAATCTAATTTTATTTAGCACCCGGTACGGGAGCGTGGAATGTGCCTGGCCCTGTACTGGGTTCTGTTTGAAATTATCTCGCATATAATCAGACAGGGCAGCATTGATTCCATTATCTAACGCCTCCAACTCTCGTATGTTGGCGCAGGTATTCCCCACCAGGAGTGAGGGCAACCTGCTGGCCATGAACCTCTCCAGGTTGGCCCAGGAACCGGACCGGAGGTCAAAGTATCCTGGGGCCCTTTGAGGAACTGGCTCACGGAGTTCGTGCAATAGAGGCAGATGGTCGCTCCCAATATCAGGCAATAAAATTGTGTTACTAACCCAATTTAGCATCCGGGGCTGACCAGAGCAAGGCCTAGCCAGCCTTGTCCTCCCCGCGAATCGATGTGGTTTGGCTCGCTTGAAGATCTGATTTCCAACCCGAGGTCTTCAACCAGCGTCTTTAGAGCCAACCATGCGCGTTGGTTACCCTGAAACCGAGCTCTTGGTGCTTGGCATTCAGGTCCCCAACGACCATCGCCTTCGGATGCTTTCCAAAGAACTCCCGTACGTGCCAAGAACACGCCGTAAAGTTCTTCGAATACATCGCCCCTAGGTAAAAAGTTAAATTACCTATGCGAATCCTCACTTGGAGGAATTCACATAGGCTACAAGAACATATACCTGAGCTCCGGAGAGCAAGGTACGGCTTGTAGAAGAGGCTAGTTCCAGTGCCACATGTTGACCCCTGTTTCCAGGGTATGTGACAGCAGTTGTAGCCATCAACTACGTACCGATCCTGCTTTAACTTTGTTTCGTTGACCACCAGGATGTCCGCACTAGTGGTGGCCAACATCCTCCGAATCGCGTCTCCTTTGCCTGACAAGGAGCGCGCGTTCACCGATATGATGTTGAGCATCATATCGGCTCCTCACCAAGGAACTTCTTGGCCTCGGCATAGTTGCGGCGTAGCATATCTGCTACGCTGCACTTCATCTCCTCACAAAGTGTTATCAGGCGTATACATAACTCCACCGCAGGACTAACACTGTCCTGCGGCTCACGCTCGCAAGGGGGTGAATGCAGTGGCATCTCCACGTATGGAGGAAGCCTTTTCGCCCCCAGGTTTTGCTGGGCGGTGTCACCTGTAGCCGACTCGGAAGGCATCGCAGGCTTCGGCATCCGAGCTGACTCGGATGCTTTCACCCGCTTTGCCGGCTTTGTCGGCGACGGCGGTACCGACCCGCTAGCAATGTGGCTCGCAGGCTTCGCCACCCAAGCGGACTTGGGAGGTTTGGCCTGCTTTGCCTGTTTGCTAGGTTGTGGAGCGGGGGCCGCGATGCTGGGGGTGCGGTGGCTTGCAGGCATCACAGGCTTCGCCACGCAAGCGGACTTGGGAGGTTTGGCCTGCTTTGCTTGTTTGCCAGGTTTTTGCGCTTGGGCCGCGACGCTAGGGGTGCGGTGGCTTGCAGGCTTCACAGGCCTCGCCACCCAAGCGGACTTGGGAGGTTTGGCCTGATTTACCTGTTTGCCGGTTGGTTGCGCGGGGGCCGCGACGCTAGGGGGGCGACTTACCTTCGGGATTACATCCCCACCAACCTGTCGGGTTGCCTCCTTGAACTTACGACAACCCTTGAAGTTGGCAGTGTGTCCTAACTTACCACAGTTGACACACTGCCTCACCATAGGTTGTGAGGGGCATGTCTTGCGACCATGCTACCCACCGCAGATTAGGCATTTCGCCTTCTCCGGACACTTCGTGCTTATGTGTCCGAACCCCTGACACCGAAAGCATTGGGTGGCTTTCGGGCGGGGCCGGACAGCACGTCAAGAGGGCGGTTACCCTGCTTAAAGCGTGCTAGGGCAGAGGCACTGGGGTACTCCCGCTGTATGTGTCCTAAAAGGTCATTATCCTCGAAGTCCCGGGGGACCCCGAGGAGCAGGACTCTTACCTGCCTTACCTTTCGTTCAATCCTGACAAGCCGATGCATGCCAGGACCGAACGGGCTTGACTTCTCCAGCTCTCCTTTAAAGTTAAAGAAGTCCTCCTCCTTCTCCCACCCAAGCAGGAATTGGGTGGGCTCCCTCTTCAGGACTCTATACCGCCTAGATGGCTGTATGGTCCTTTTTTGCATCAGTCGAAAAAAATTTGGCAATGATACTTTTTTTGCATAGGTTGAAAATAGTGTTTATTTAGAGAATTTTTCCTAATGTCTGGACGTGGTAAAGGTGGCAAAGGAGGAAAGAGTGGTGCAAAACGATTTCGAAAGATATTAATTGACAATATACAGGAATTACTAAGCCAGCAATAAGAAGACTATGTCGAAGAGGGGGTGTTCGAAAAATTTCTGGAAAAATTTACGAGGAGACACGTTCTGTCCTTAAGATTTTTATTGAGCAAACTGTTCGTGATTGTATTTCTTACACTGAGCATGCCAAAAGAAAAACTGTTATCGCAATGGACGTTGTTAATGCCTTGAAACGTCAAGGTAGGACAATTTACGGATTTGGTGGATAAATTATACATAATTTTTTTAATAAAATACATTGATATTCCTTACAAATTAACCAGATAAAAATTAGCAATTTCATAAATATACTAACTAGCTTTATTAAAAAAAGAAACTAAGTAATTTTACTAAGTCCAGAGCCTTCGAAGTGAGCAGAAGGTGGCACTCCACGCACCTCCTCTTTTTCTTCCTTTTCTTCTCTGGCACTGTAGACCTTCGAGAAGGTGCAGTCTAGCGCCTCTTGCTGACTAAACGTCAGGAAAGGGCTGACTGTATATAAGCCTGTAGAGACTTATCTACATCCAACTGTCTTAAGTACCGCTTGTGGTATTTGGTGACCAGTTCATCCCATGTCATCACACACAGTTCTTGAAAGGGATCTCAAACTTCATGGCAAAAGTTTCAAAAACTGGGACGACCTAAAATCTTTGCGGGATTTCGCCCGCAACAGAGGGGCATGGACGAGCAAGGAACAGAAGATTGTTTTGCTTGTGACACGTGTCGGATTATAACTTTGTTAATGTTCCTACGGAATGTATTATAATAATAATTTCCTCATGACATTAACTAATTTATAACTTTCCGTTTACTTATTGTTTTATTTATTAAGAAATATTTTAATTATCTACTATTACAAATTATCCTCTCAAAAAATTCGGAATGCTACTTTTAAAAAAATTTTGGAAATAAAAAAAAATGGCTAGAACAAAACAAACGGCTCGAAATCTACTGGTGCAAAAGTACCAAGGAAACAGTTGTCTGCAAAATCTGCTCGCAAGCTGTCTGCACTAAGAAGACTATGCAGAAGTGGAGGCGTTCCCGCTTCGCACTCCCCGGAGGACAAGACGGTTCAGTGTGCCACTACGATGAACTGCCGGAGCCGTGGTTCACCGCCACGTGCTTCCGGCTATTATGTGGTGTTTAATTCTTTAGGTCAAAGCAGGAGGTCGAAGCCTGGACCCTCCCAGATGGGTTCAGCACTCACTGAAGACTCTTCTCCCTCTGCTCCCCCTTTGGCTGGTGTCGGGGGAGCAGCAGCTGCAACAGGTACTAATTGTTTGGTAGCACGACAACCGCACAGCATGCTGGTTCGCCACGTGTTTGCGGTTTGTCTAGTGGTGCCAAACCCAGCCTAGGTAAGTCAATTAATGCCAACAGGGTGTCGTCTCCTGAGGCCGTCCCGGTGGGTACGGCAGGAAATAAGGTTGCCCTTGAGGACGGTTGGTACACGGTGGGGAAACCCAAACGTGCGGCTGGCCGTCCAACCCCCCCTAATGTTTTAGGTACTGGGTGTGTGTCCGATCAGGTGGATGCACACCCAAAGAAGACCACTGGCGCCGGGGGCAGAATTACCTTCGGTGCTGTGGCACGACTTGAGGTCCTCCCTACAAGTGGGAAGGCCTCGGTCATAAAGATCTTAGGTACGTTAGACTCTATCCAGCCTTCAAAGCTGTATAGAGTCCTGAAGAGGGAGCCCACCCAATTCCTGCTTGGGTGGGAGAAGGAGGAGGACTTCTTCAGCTTTAAAGGAGAGCTGGAGAACAGCCCGTTCGGTCCTGGCATGCATCGGCTTGTCAGGATTGAACAAAGGTAAGGCAGGTAAGAGTCCTGCTCCTCGGGGTCCCCCGGGACTTCGAGGATAATGACCTTTTAGGACACATACAGCGGGAGTACCCCAGTGCCTCTGCCCTTGCACGCTTCAAGCAGGGTAACCGCCCTCTTGAAGTGGTGGAGGTCATCCTGGGATCTCCTGCGGAAGCCGAGCGCCTAGTACTTCTGGTACTAGGATCGGCTACATTAGGATGAGAGCTGCCTGGCCCCGCCCGAAAGCCACCCAATGCTTTCGGTGTCAGGGGTTCGGGCACATCTCCACAAAGTGCCCGGATAAGGCGAAGTGCCTTATTTGCGGTGGGGAGCATGGTCGCAAGACGTGCCCCTCACCATCCAAGGAGAGGCAGTGTGTCAACTGTGGTAAGTTGGGACACACTGCCAACTTCAGAGGTTGCCCCAAGTTCAAGGAGGCAACCCGAAAGGTAGGTGGGGATGTAATCCCAACAGTAAGTCGCCCGCGTCGCGTCGCGCGCCCTGCGCCAAAACCTGGCAAGCAGGCGATACTGGCCAAACCTTCCAAATCCGTTGGGTGGCGAAGACAGTGGAACCGTGAGCCATGCTACGTGTGGGTCGGTGCAGCCTTCGCCGACAAAGTTGGCAAAGCAGGTGAAAGCTTCCGAGTCCGCTTGGTTGCCTAAGCCGGCAATGCCTTCTGAGGCGGCTAACGGCGGCGCCGTCCGGCACACCTGGGGCTGAAAAGGCGTCCTCCATACGTGGAGATGCCATTGCACTCAGCCCCTGGCGAGCGTGTACCGCAGGACAGTATTAGTCCTGCGGTGCAATTATGCGTTTCCCTATTAAAATTTTGTAGGGAGATGAATTGCAGTGTAGAGGAAATGCTACACTGCAACGTTGCCGAGGCCAAGAAGATCCTTGGCGAAGAACCGATATGATGCTCAACATCATATCGGTGAACGCGCGTTCCTTGGAAGGAAAAAGGGACGCCGTTCAGAGGATGTTGGCCACCACGAGTGCGGACATTCTGGTGGTCAACGAAACGAAGGTAAAGGGGGGTCCGTACGTAGTTGATGGCTACAACTGTCGTCACATACCCTGGAAACAGGGGTCAATATGTGGCACAGGAACTAGCCTCTTCTACAAGCCCTACCTTGCCTTGCAGAGTCCAGGTATATGTTCATGTAGCTTGTGTGAATTCCTCCAAGTGAGAATTCGCATAGGCGAGTTAACATTTTACCTAGGTGGGATGTACTCGAAGAACTTTACGGCGTGCTCCTGGCACGTACGGGAGTTCTTTGAAAAGCATCCGAAGGCCATGGTTGTTGGGGACCTGAATGCCAAGCATCAAGATCTTGGTTTCAGGGTAACCAACTCGCATGGTTTGGCTCTGAAGCGCTGGTTGAAGACCTCGGGCTGGAAATCCGGACTTCGAGCGAGCCAAACCACGTCGACGAGGGGGAGGGGACGTGACTGGCTAGGGCTTGCTCTGGTCAGTCCCGGTCTTCTAAATTGGGTTAGTAAAACTATTTTATTGTCCGATATTGGGAGCGACCATCTGCCTCTATTGCACGAACTCCGTGAGCCAGTTCCTCAAAGGGTCCCAGGATACTTTGACCTCCGGGTGGGTTCCTGGGCTAACCTGGAGAGTTTCATGGCCAGCAGGTTGCCCTCACTTCTGGTGGGGAATACCTGCGCCAACATACGTGAGTTGGAGGCGCTTGATAATGGAATCAATGCTGCCCTGACTGATTACATGCGAGATAATTTCAAACAAACTCAGTGCAGGGTCAGGCACATTCCACGCTCCCTCACCGGATCTTAAATAAAATTAGGTTCAAGCGCCGGCTATCCAGACTACGGGACAAATGCGTTTACGAGGAGAACCGTGTTTGGTTTCGTGGCTGGATTAGCCGGCTTCAGAGGGAGATCCGAAGAGAAATCCGCGAACTCGAAAGTTCGCGGTGGGAGAGGGCCTGCCGAAGGGTGGACCCTCGCTTTCCGGACTTCTGGAAGCAGTTGAAGAGCCTGTCGGGGAGAAGGGGGGCTAAGTCAGTGCGCCTTAAACGCTCTGATGGAACCCTCGCTTCGGACCCGGTTGAGGTGGTTGAAATACTTTCAGCCCATCTCAATGGCATCTCGGGAACTGACGGAAGTCAGTTCGTAGAGACATCGTCCTTTGATACTGTCCAGCAGATATTGTCGTGGGACAAGCGCTGCCAGCTGGGCATATCAAGGAACGATGCATGCAGGCGAAATTACTGAAGCGGAGATTCTGGCAGCAATCTCCCGAAGTAAGAACACCGCGGCGGGTTTGGATCGGATCCCGATGGCCATCTTTAAGAAGGCCCCGCCGCGGTTAATCACTGCACTAAAGGTTTTATTTAACGGGAGCTTGCGACTTGGGATGATTCCCTCCAGGTGGAAAGTGGCTGAGGTAATCCTTATCGGAAAGCCCGGGAAGCCACATGATGTCCCCGGGGGATATAGGCCCATTTCCTTGCTCCCCGCAATATCTAAAATCCTAGAAAGAATTATGCACCAAAGGCTCCTGGAGGAGCTGATGGTTGCAGACGCCCTCCCTGAGTTCCAATGGGGCTTCAGGGAGGGCCGCTCATGCGGGGACTGCCTTCACAAGGTGTCGTCTGGTATGAAGAACGCCCTCCAGAAAAGGGAATGCGGTATTTTAGTTAGTCTCGACATTGAAAAGGCCTTTGACTCGGTGTGGCACGACGGCCTCCGGAGTTCCCTTGCCACGTGTGGGGTTTCTCCGTGTCTAAGGCGCTGGCTGTCGGGTTTCTTGAATCTCGCAGGCAGGTCGTGCGGCATCAGGGGGTCTTTTCTAAAGTCGCAACAGTCCTTCGCGGGGTCCCTCAGGGCTCTGTGCTCAGTCCGACACTATTCAATGTGTTTATGGCCACTGCGCCTATGCCAGTCAATGCTCGTACTGAAATGGTAATCTATGCAGACGACATTATCCTCTGGGATCACTCAATGAAACCGGAGTGTGCGTGTCGTAGGCTTCAGGTTGCTGTGGATGGACTTGCAAACTGGTGTGGGAGTAGGGGTCTGAGAATGTGCGCGGACAAGTGCAGTGTCCTTAAAGTCTGTAAAAGGACGAGGGGTTACACTAATTTTGTTCCTAGGTTATTGCTGAGCGGGTCAGCAATCGCTGCAGTTGATCGGATGACTTATTTGGGCGTGCTCTTTAAGCCGTCCGGTAAGTTTGATGATCACATTGCACGTACGAAAATGCGTGCAATGCAGCGATTAGGTGCGTTGCGTGCTTTCCGCTTGAGCAGAGGTGCCTGGTTCCGCGTGTTTAACGCCATGGTGTTACCCGTCTTGACCTATGGCGTCCACGCTTGGTACCTCTATGAGGACAGGGATAAGCATGTTGACGTGCTTAAAAAAGTAAGAAGACGAGCCATAAGGCTAGCCTATGGCTTAGGATTCCGGACTGAGCTCTCCGACGCCCAGGAATCATCTCTCAAAGGCCTCTCTGAGGTCCTAGAGAAGATTATTTCTGGATGGCAGGTAAGGCGGTAAGTCTTAACCTGTGGTTGTGTGTAGGGAGGCGTGTGTGAGATGGAGACTGAAAAGGCAGCGATGCCGAAGGTCTACTTAGTTAGTTTTTAACTCCCTTAACTTATAATGTTTTTTTTTCCCCCACCAATTTGGACAATTTGGACACACGTCCAATTTGGACACACGTCCCATAAGTGCACCGAAAAAGTTCGTTGCTTGGTCTGTGGTGGCGAACACCGACACAATAGGTGTCCGAACTCAGACCCCAGACCAAATGACCCTGCTGTCAAGACCTGCATAAACTGCAACAGTCCTGGACACTGGGCATGTTACGGTGGATGCCCACTCGCCAAAGCCGCGTCTGCAGCCTTACGGGCTGTGAGAAATCCGCCGGCCAGCAACCCAGCTCGCTGGGTGAAAGCCGAACGCACAGAGTCGATCTGGACAAAGAGGCCAGTTGTGAATCCGATCAAGACTGATGTCTGCATTCAGACATCGGCGGACTCCGACTTTGATTTTAAACTCGACCCGAAGCCGACGGCTGACTCTTGTTCCAGTACCAGAGCTGGCCGCACGGCTGCTGCTCGCAAGAAGACAAACACCCCTCCAGACAATATCTCATCGCAAAGAGGTGCCCTCTCGGACGAAGACCTGCACAACAGAGACTCCCTTATGGAATTCTTTCATCGTTGTGTGGGAGCTCTAACCAAACTTGGTGTGGAACCTGAGGTGCTGCAACGGCTCCTATTAGAGGGGAGCACGCCAGCAAAATAGCCCCAGTCAAAATCATCGCTGTGAATGCCCGATCTATCAAGAGACGGCACCAGGACTTCGTTGAGATGGTAAACAGCGGCCATCCAGACATTATTGTCGTCAACGAGTCTAAGCTCAAAGAAAACCACTCGTACGAACTTCCGGGCTACCGGTCAGTGGACCTAAAATGGGGAAGCTGCTCTACGCCAGGGACTGGCTCGAGCATCTTCTACGCCGAAAACCTCCAAATCCGTAACCTCACCATCATCGAGAGCACGGTGTGCGAATTCCTCTCTCTTGAGGTGAAAACTGATTCCTTCTGGATAAAGGTCGGTGGAATATATTGCAAATATCTCCCCCCCTGCATCAGATTGATTGACGAATTCTTCTCAAGCACAGCTCATTGCTTCTTATCGGAGACTTAAACTCGAAGCACACGGCGTTTGGATGTCGGTTAACCAACCAAGATGGTCGAACACTGAAGAAGGTCACTGACAAGCTTGGTATTTTCGTCAGGACATCCGAAGACCCGAACCACCACTCGCCCTTTGGCGGGGACAACCTGTGCCTGTGCATCTGTTCTCACTCTGTCGCTAACCTTATGGAAAAGCCTACAGTCCTTGACGATATCGGAAGTGACCACCTACCAATGGAGATCAAAATTCACACTAGCATTGTTAGACAAGAACACATTTCCTCTCACTACAATCTCTCAAAGATCAACTGGCCACACTACAGGAGCTCCATAAGTGCATTCCTGCATGACAACGGTCGCCCTGTTGGGTATAACTCAGCCCTCGACATCGACTCCGCAAGCGATAAGCTAAGCAAATTCATGCTTCAGTATCTAACGTCGTACGGAGAATTGTCAAGTGCAGACCGCGCACGGAGGACCACTCTGAGCGTGAAAGTGAAGATCATCCTCAACGAAAGGAAGCGGCTGAGAAATAAACTCAAACGCTGTGTGGACCCAGCTGACAGGGGAAGACTTAGGAACATGATCTCGGAAATTGGTTATAAGGTCCACGTCGCGACAAAGCTGGAAGCAGCCAGGAAATGGCAGAAGGCTTGTCAAAACCGACTACAGAAACCCAAATTTCTGGGACTGTTTCCACAAAGTGGCTAACCTCGAAGGAAAATCCTCACCCCGAGGTTGTGCAACCAGTCTGGTATGCCCGCCTCGCCACAAGAGATGCCAACATATTTGCAGAACACCTGGCCACTATCCAGGAGGCCAATCCGGAAACGTCGCAAAACCGGGAGTCGGAGCCACTGCCGCGCCCACTGTCGCCGGACCATCACCCGATCACCATTGCAGAGGTGACCTGGGCCATCCGTTCGTCAAAAGGCAACGCACCGGGCCATGACAAAATACCGATGCGATTGTTTAAGGAAGCACCCGAAGACCTACATGTGTTCCTCGCGGATCTGTTTACGGCAAGTCTCAAATGGGGCCATGTGCCGGAAAAATGGAAAATCTCAGAGGTCCGGATGATCAAAAAGCCTGCGAAACCGGTGAATCTCGCTAGCAGCTACCGTCCCATAAGCCTAATCCCAACTATCTCAAGGCTGATGGAGAAAATTATGGCCAAGCGCCTCGACTTCCACGCCGAAGAGAAGAAAGTGCTGCTCCCGCAGCAATGGGGTTTTCGCTCTGGACGTAGCTGCGGTGACTGTTTCATTACGGTACAGTCCACCATCTCGAGAGCAACGGAGTTTAAAGAAACTTTATCTCTTGTATGTCTGGACATCTCAAAGGCTTTTGACAGCGTCTGGCACAGAGACCTCCTGGAAAGGATCGAACTCTGTGAGCCAACAGCGGAAGTCTTCCTCTGGATGCGCTGCTTCCTCTCAAATCGCTACTCTTTTATCTCTGAGTCGGGCTTCTTCTCAAGATATATTTCGCTCCGAAGGGGGGTTCCGCAGGGGTCCTGTCTCAGCCCAATCTTTTTCAATTTGGTAATGAGCAGTTTCCCCACACCCTCCGATCCCAGGACATCCCTACTCCTCTACGCGGACGATGTTCTCGTTCTGGACACCTCGATGGACACCAATGCCTCGGAGAAACGACTTGCCGGCTACATTGAGGAGATAAAGAATTGGTGCATTGGTAAGCGACTCTCGCTGGCCATGGACAAATCTGCATATCTCCAAATTAACCCAAGAAAGTCGCAAGATCGCAAACCCGGCTCTTTGGTGGAAATTGCTCGCCCTGAGAGCATACGTTACCTGGGGCTCACAATCGACGCAAACTCGAGATACCATTTGCATTTCAAACGGAGAAAAGGGAAAGCCATCGCCGCTCTCCGACTCCTAAGAAGCATGCACTTGAATACAAATACCTTCCTATTTGTATACCATGCAACAATCTTGCCCAGCCTACTGTATGGTATGGAAGCTTGGTTCTACTCGAAACAATATGAGAAAATTCTGCGAAAATGCGAAAAAATACGGAGATACGCTCTAAAACTAGCCTATATGCTAAATCCATGGGAGCCTGTCCCAAGCTGGGCGGAGAGCAAGTCTCCAGAGCTACGGCAGGCCATCGAGGCTTCTATCCGAACTTTTCGGAAACGCTCTAAAGTAACTGACCTATTCATCGATCGTGGAGAATAGCAGGTGTCCCTGCTCATAGACAGACAAAGCGGACGAACCATGGAAGAGCTCGAATGCCCAAAGCAATCGTCTCGTCAAAATTACTTTCCGCACTAATTTTCTGTCTCGCTCTTCTTTCTTACAATAAAATTCTTCGTTCGTTCGAATATACAAATTTTGTTAATATTGGCACCTAAAGTTAGCACAAAAGGACAAAAAAGAGCTCCCATTAAAACAAAAAAATGTTTCCGTCGCTACAAAGAAAAAAAAGAAAAGGAAAACTTTTTCGATATATCTTATGAAAATTTTAAAGACAGTACATAATCAACTTGGGATGTCAAAGAGGCTATGATGGCTATGGACAGTTTACATTCGATGTTTATGACAAAATAAAAACCGAGGCTTCAAATTTAGTCTATCAGAATTCGAAGGCTACCATTACCTCACGTGAAATACAGACTGCAGTTCGTCTGATTCTTCGGGTGAATTGGCAAAACATGCTATTACAGAAGGGTGCAAGGCAGTTACTAAGTACACAAATACAAAATAACACTTTAAAATAATTTTTATTCATTTGTTCTCTAAATAACTATTGCAACAATCGAAATCTAACTAGTAATTGTTCCTTTGCCATTCGAGACCTCCGCAGCCTTCTCAAACATCCAAGTTCTTAAAAGATGTCGGCCTCCTTATAGCTCGGAGAAACATGTATGCACGCGAATCTTCTGGCTGAAACAGAGGATCTCGGTTACAATCATGCGCGACAACTTGCAAGCTATTCTCTTTGACCGGGATCTGATCGTTCTCTGCTTTTTGTTTAATTGATTAACTAGTAATTTAGTCTGTAATCTCGCAAAATTCATCAATTTAAGCAATAGTTACAATTATTTGATGGTGCTAATAAAATATTATTTTAAAAATATTTAATTTTTAAAAATGATGAGTGAATTAACCAAAAAATTTTCGGAATGATACTTTTTTGCATTACTCCAAAAAATTTCGGAATAACGTTGTTTAAAAATTCGGAATAATATAAAACAAAAATAACTTGTCTGAATCGGTTCTGTCTGAAATAACAAAAATATGGCTAGAACACAACAAACTGCTCGAAAATCTACTGGAGCAAAATTTCTTTGCCATCATTGAGATATCCTTTCTGGTATTTACACTGTTTATAAGCTACTAGGTAGAATTGTGTTTTAATTAAAATTATCTTGATTCTTAGTTACCCAATTATTAATAGAAAACATAATAAATTGTGGCACGTGTGAGCACTCTTTTTGACCAACCTTGTTGTCCTGTTGCATTATTTGGTCAATCTTTATTTTTTAATTTAATTGGATTAGAAGGAATATTTTGCGATGTAGTTTCTTTTAATTAATAAATTGTCTGAAATTTCATCATTTTGTAATATTTGCAAGTTTATTCTTTCAATCTGTTTATTCCACTTATTTTGACATCTGCTTTATCTTTATTTATTGAATTCTACGTTTTTTTTTTGATAGAAAGTTTTATTTTATATATTCTTATAGCAGATTTTTATTTTTTTAAATTTTGAAAATATTCTTTTATTTTAAAATTGAATGATAATTTGTGACATGGGTTCCTGTTCATTTCTCTTCTTTAACATATTTTATCCGTTAAATAAAGTTGATTGATTTACCTCGTCTCGATTATTTGATAAAATGTTAATTATTTCAGCGGCCTGATAGAATGGAGATTCGAATTTATCCAATCACAACGAAGGGTTTGTTTCATAGTCTTTTTAACTCGAACCTATCTATAATTTTTTTATCTAAACTTATTTCCGACACTAAATTCGTATTTACTATTCTGTCATTTATTTTCCTATTCATTGCCTTATAGTAGGCTAAGTTTCCATCAATCGGATTTAAATTTGAATTTTTTGGAATTGGACAATTATTATAGCACTATCGGAAAAACAAAATTTGGCTAAGGTTGTCGTCAATTATGGTTGTCGCCAATTATGAGTGTGCTCGCTCTACGGAATGGGATTTATAAACAAAATATTAAAACAGCAATACATAAGAAATTATTTCAAGTACAATGGGCCTTGTTTATCACTTGGTAGTTTTGTAACTCCTCCTTTGTCATCTCTCTCGATCAACCGTGGAGGTCGACAACAAAATTGGTATAGAAAGTGTGATCATTGATGTAATGCTCGAACCTCTCATAATAACTATTGAATACTGCAGTGATCTAATAAATATAAACGTTCAGATCAAATTACTTGAAAAAATTCTTTTAAATTCAGGATGGTCAATGAAATGGCGATAATCAGAATCATATGGATTTATGATTGTTTTGTATTATTATTATTTGCAACATACGTAGAATCATATTAGTTATAATTTTACTCGTGCAGCATTAAAAACAATCCTTTGAACCAGCCTCCTCCAACCTCCTCTGTCGTGAGCGAGTTTCCTCAGCTCGTCCAGATCCTCACCACTCCTTAGCCTTTTCTTCACACATTTCAGGTCTCCGTCAAGTGTTTCCGGCAGCGTAACACGTGGACGTCCACGGAAGCTCGATCCCTCTTTCAGGAAGTAGCCCTCCATTGCTATGTTAGCTGGGGCAAGCATGTCCATTCGTAGAATATGGCCAAATAACCTCCACCGCATATTGACGATTTCCACACTCAGAGGGCCAGTTCTGCATCTATTGTATAGCGATTCCTGGTTGATTCTTATAGGCCAGTTCAATCCCAGTAGGGATCTAAGTTGCCTGCGGTGAAAAGAATCGAGTCCACGTTGTTCAGTACTAGACATTCCCCAGGTCGCCGAATTATATGTCAGGATTGGTTTGACAAAGGCTTCATACATCCTCAGACGAAGTGACGTACACGAAGTGTTTTGTATTAAGTTTTCTAAAAATTTGTTCTTGGGCAAATTTAAATCAGTTGTTAAGAAAAGAAAATTTTATTAAAAATATACAAGTGTCCCAAGACTAATTTGACCCACTGTAAATAATTACAAGGAGGACGCGACACTATAAACATCCTCTGGCTCACTCAATTCGTCCACACTACTATCAAAATGGGTAATGTGGGCTACAAATAAGGGGACAAAGGAAACGTTTGCTAAAGAAATAGTTATCTTCCAAGTCAGAATCGTCTTCTTCTGATTCCGAATCCACAAACCTCTCGGGATCCACAGCCAACCAGTTCAACTGAACATTACAACAGCACATACTCGACTACGAGTGGACACACACTTCCAGCGCCCAGGCCAGAACACTTTCAAGTGGGTGATCGAACCCACTTAAATCAGTTGATTCAAAATATTCACCACCATAAACAGGAAGCATTGATTGCATCGCTCTTTATTTATTAAATATTAAATAACATCCGACATAACCCGATCTTATTAACAAATTTAAATACTTTAAAAAATATACCTTTATTTTATTACTTTTAAAGCATTTAACAGTGCTTGCACGGTGTTAGTCGGTATAATGAATAACCAAAAATCAAAACAACGATACCTCCCAAACGGGGTCCCACAAGGATTTTCCTTATAACCAATCCTGTTCAATTTATTTACAAGAGATCTCCCAAATCCAAACGACGAAGATACAATCCTTTTATCATACGCTGACAATCTAATTATTGCAGCTCCGATGCATGTTTATGCCAAAACCAAATTCTTCCAAAAAAATTTTATAAGCTAAAAAAATGTTTTATGTAAATTCAATTTCAAAAAATAATCTGAAATCCCTTTCCACTAAGTTGAGTTTAAGTAGTCCCGTGACGAAGTTACGCACAACATTCCCATTTGAGTTGATAAGGACATTACTCTTCTCCACAACGTCCAAATAGCACATGTTGTTAGAGTACTAGTGTCCTTCAAGAGACGGAATCTCTCACGGAGGTGGAGACTTTAGTAATCCGAGGCTTATGGACAATCAACGACTGGAATTTTGAAATTGGTTTTATAGAAGGATCCCGGGGTCAGTGATTTGGGGGATCCCTAACGAGTTCCTCTATTAGTTCATATATCAATTGGCAGTTGTCAATTTCGGGAATTCAGGTAAAATCACAGAAATATTGTTAGAATACACATATTATAGGAATTCAAAGCACTGTATTTGTGTTGGTGTGGATGAGAACGACAACTAGAGGTGATATTATCACAATAAAATAATAATTATTGTTTTTTATATATAAATAATATATGTCCTCGTCTACGAATATGGGAGAATTGTGTCCTTCCTTGTCGAACAGTAAAAGGTGGAATGATCTGATGGACTTTGGGGATATATTGGGGATGTATTAAAGACATATTAGTGGCTAGAGAAGGTTTGGTTACACATTATGGTTACACTTTTTTTATATTCAATTATTAATACATTATTTTTACTTTCTTTATTAAGGTTTTCGGGATCAAAAAAACAAAAAAATTAATATTAATGTTATACTCCTTTGTGTATTTGAACCCACGACGTCTGAGAACTGTTCTCGTTGTCTGAATGATTCATCACAACTTAAAATGAGTTTTCTTAGTTGCCTGTTACTACAACAGATCTACATTTTAAAAGTAATGTAACATTAAAAAATTATTTGTAATAACTTTAAACATTTATCAATGTTTAATAAAAATTAATTATGTAAATTCTATCTTAAATTATTTAAGAATCCAGATCGTCAGTGATTTCTCTTCTTCGTTTGGAAGAAGAGTTTGCAACAAAATTCTCATCATTTTCCATTTCTGCGTCAAAGTAATTGTTCAACTGAGTGTCCTCACGACATGCCAGCTCCGCAAGTTGATTGGCGGCAGAGGCGTACTCCTCGTTGTCTACCTTCATCCCATGTCTGTGTTCAATAAGCATACTCTCTAGAGTCCTCTTCAGCACAACCGACTGGATGTATGTCCTCGTTCCTTCTTCAATGGATAACTTGTCCATATGACTTTTAAAGAACTTTGAGACAACTCCATCCCATGTCAAGACAATTGGAATAATCTTCACTTTTGCTTCATAGAGAACTGACAGTTCGTTTGCAAGCAGGTCATATTTGTGAAATTTCTCCACTTCAACTTGCTTTAAACGGTCTTGCGAGGTAACTCCCACTTCGATTAAATGAATTTCTCTTTTCCTCTTGTCATAAACGAAGATATCAGGTTTATTGAATTGAACCTTTGTTTCAGTCATAATTGAAGTGTCAACTCTGATTTCGACATTTTGGGTCGACATTGTTGACACGACTGAATGTCCTTTCAATTTCCTGCTTCGTTTTATTCCATACATTCGACACAAGTGGAGATGAATACACTTTACCACTTCGTTGTGTCTTCGGAGATAATCACTGTTTAGCATCCTACCACACCGCGTGGCTAGATGGTCAACAGTCTGCCTGCTTTTTTTGAAGTGGACGCATAGTGATCCCGTGTATGCAAAGAACAAATTCCTATCTTGCAAAAGACAGTACAATGCTTCGCTTCGTGGACCATTGTTCCCTTTCGATAGCCATTGCGAAGAAGTAGATATGTCGACATCTGATTCCTCCATACATTTGAACATCACCGAGTGTAGTGATTTACTGTTAATTCGGTTAAGCAAGAGTTTCCTTTGTGCGTCCTTCAGTAACTCAATGGTCAGATTTTCCCTGCCGACAGCTGCATATTTGGAGACAAGAAATTCTGCGATTGTGGCTAAGTGCCATTTTTTTCCTTTTATTACTCGCAGAATACCCGACCTCCGCAGACAGGTAGTCGACTGTTTTTCCAAACTTTTAAGAAACTGGAAGAGCATTAATTCGCTTTTGAAAGAAATTGAGGCAAGTCCTCTTCCAATGGTCTTGCGGTCCAAATACAACCTCTCCTTATTTGCAGGCTGGAGGTGTAACTTGAGAGTCGTAAGTAATCGGCGTATTTGTTGGTCAATCTCATCAAATTCGTAAGGTTCGATATTGATTAGCCCAATATAATAATTATATAGGGATAATGCATATTCATTGATTCCACGAAACAAATTTACAGCATTCAGGTTTGTTTTTGACAACATAGTTATCCTCTTCTTGACATTCTCCAATATGGAGTCCATAACTTTATTCTTGAGAACATTACTTCCGCCATCTTCAAGTACACCCAAGTAGCGATATCCGTTGATTCCATCGACAGTCTCACAGCATGATAAAGATTCCACATTAGATGCTGATTTTTCGGAATTCATCTCTAGGCCGACACTTTCAAAAAATCCATTAACAGCCTCCATCATTTTGACTAACACATCTTCTTTGAGGGCAACTATTTTCAGATCGTCAATAAAGAAGAAATGATTGGTGGAGTATGTCAAAATATTGGGATCTTCCCGACTAATTTCGAGTTTGGGAAACATGGAGTTAAGCATCCTGCTTAGGGGATCCATCGCCATAACGAATAGCAGCGGGGACAATGAATCTCCTTGGAGTATTCCCCGGCTTAACTTTACTTTCCCAATTCTTTTCCCATCGATATGTAAGTTTACTGTCCACTTCTTGACTATATTCTTTACAAAGCTGACAATCCAATGTGGTATTCCAGAGCAATCCAATACGTGGAACAAGAACTCGTGATCAACTGAGTCAAATGCCTTCTTCACATCGACCCAAGCAGAATAGAGGCCATTTCCATACTCCTTATTTAAGCATTGGTTAATGAGGGCTTGCTCTTTGGCGCCTTGACATTGCTTCCTCGTCCAAAGCTGATTATCTGAGATTAAGCCAAATGCCTCGATGAAATCGGCCAGTTTGGCATTAACACATTTGGTGACAAGTTTATACAAAGTTGGCATACACGTTATAGGGCGTAAGTCCTTCGGGGTCTCACACTCACTTTTTTTAGGAAATCGTATATTGTAATTCCTTGTATATTGTCAATTAATATCTTTCGAAATCGTTTTGCACCACTCTTTCCTCCTTTGCCACCTTTACCACGTCCAGACATTAGGAAAAATTCTCTAAATTGGAAATTTTTTATTTAATAATTAATTAGAGAGGCTGTTAGTGAGGTAACATAAGGAGACCTTCGGCATTCCTGCCTTTTCGGTCCAGCACACACGCTCGCCTCTCTACACAACCACAGGTTAGGACTTACCGTCTTACCTGCCACCCAGTCATTATCTTCTCTAGGACCTCAGGGAGGCCTTTGAGGGACAATTCCTGGGCGTTGGAGAGCTCATCACGCCATCCTAAGCCATAGGCTAGCCGGATGGCTCGTCTTCTTACTTTCTTAAGCGCGTCAACGTACTTCTCCCTGTCCTCGCAGAAGTGCCAAGCGTGCACGCCATAGGTTAACACGGGTAACACCATGGCGTTGAACACACGGAACCAGGCACCTCTCCTCAAGTGGAAAGCACGCAACGCGCCTAATCGCTGCATTGCACGCATTTTAGTGCGACCCCCTGGTGTCGCACGACCTGACCGCGAGATTCGAGGAACCCCGACAGCCAGCGCCTTAGACACGGAGAAACCCCACACGTGGCGAGGGAACTCCGCAGGCCGTCGTGCCACACCGAGTCGAAGGCCTTTTCTATGTCAAGACTAACTAACATACCAAACTCACTTTTCTGGAGGGCGTTTTTCATTTCGGAAGACACCTTCCACAAGCAGTCTCCACATGAACGACCCTCCCTGAAGCCCCATTGGAACTCCGGGAGGGCGTCAACCACCGTCAGCTCCTCCAGGAGCCTTCGGTGCATGATCCTTTCTAGGATTTTAGATATAGCGGGAAGCAAGGAAATGGGCCTATATCCCCCGGGGACATCATGAGGCTTCCCAGGTTTTCCAATGAGGATTACCTCAGCCACTTTCCACCTGGAAGGAATCATCCCAAGTCGCAAGCTCCCGCTAAACAAAACCTGTAAGGCCGTGATCAACAACGGCGGGGCCTTTTTGAAGATGGACATAGGGATCCGATCTAGCCCCGCCGCGGTGTTCTTACTTCGGGAGATCGCTGCCAGGATCTCCCTTTCGGAAACTTCGCCTGCATCGCCCCTTGTTATGTCCAGCTGGCAGCGCTTGTCCCAAGACAATACCTCCTGGATAGTAACAAAAGACGACGTCTCTACGAACTGACTTCCGTCAGTTCCCGAGATGTTGTTGAGGTGGGTTGAAAATATATCAGCCACCTCAACCGGGTCCGAGGCGAGGGTTCCATCAGAGCGCTTAAGGCGCACTGACTTTGCCTCCCCTCTCCCCGACAGGCTCTTCAGTTGTTTCCAGAAGTCCGGAAAGCGCGGGTCCACTCTTTGACAGGCCCGCTCCCACCGTGAACTTTCGTGTTCACGGATTTCCCTCCGGATCTCCCTCTGAAGCCGGCTGATCCAGCCGCGAAACCAGACACGGTTCTCCTGGTACACGCATTTGTCCCGCAGTCTGGACAGCCGGCGCTTGAATCTAATTTTATTTAGCACCCGGTACGGGAGCGTGGAATGTGCCTGGCCCTGTACTGGGTTCTGTTTGAAATTATCTCGCATATAATCAGACAGGGCAGCATTGATTCCATTATCTAACGCCTCCAACTCTCGTATGTTGGCGCAGGTATTCCCCACCAGAAGTGAGGGCAACCTGCTGGCCATGAAACTCTCCAGGTTAGCCCAGGAACCCACCCGGAGGTCAAAGTATCCTGGGACCCTTTGAGGAACTGGCTCACGAAGTTCGTGCAATAGAGGCAGATGGTCGCTCCCAATATCGGGCAATAAAATAGTTTTACTAACCCAATTTAGAAGACCGGGACTGACCAGAGCAAGCCCTAGCCAGTCACGTCCTCCCCTCGTGTCGACGTGGTTTGGCTCGCTCGAAGTCCGGATTTCCAGCCCGAGGTCTTCAACCAGCGTCTTCAGAGCCAAACCATGCGAGTTGGTTACCCTGAAACCAAGATCTTGATGCTTGGCATTCAGGTCCCCAACAACCATGGCCTTCGGATGCTTTTCAAAGAACTCCCGTACGTGCCAGGAGCACGCCGTAAAGTTCTTCGAGTACATCCCACCTAGGTAAAATGTTAACTCGCCTATGCGAATTCTCACTTGGAGGAATTCACACAAGCTACATGAACATATACCTGGACTCTGCAAGGCAAGGTAGGGCTTGTAGAAGAGGCTAGTTCCTGTGCCACATATTGACCCCTGTTTCCAGGGTATGTGACGACAGTTGTAGCCATCAACTACGTACGGACCCCCCTTTACCTTCGTTTCGTTGACCACCAGAATGTCCGCACTCGTGGTGGCCAACATCCTCTGAACGGCGTCCCTTTTTCCTTCCAAGGAACGCGCGTTCACCGATATGATGTTGAGCATCATATCGGTTCTTCGCCAAGGATCTTCTTGGCCTCGGCAACGTTGCAGTGTAGCATTTCCTCTACACTGCAATTCATCTCCCTACAAAATTTTAATAGGGAAACGCATAATTGCACCGCAGGACTAATACTGTCCTGCGGTACACGCTCGCCAGGGGCTGAGTGCAATGGCATCTCCACGTATGGAGGACGCCTTTTCAGCCCCAGGTTGTGCCGGACGGCGCCGCCGTTAGCCGCCTCAGAAGGCATTGCCGGCTTAGGCAACCAAGCGGACTCGGAAGCTTTCACCTGCTTTGCCAACTTTGTCGGCGAAGGCTGCACCGACCCACACGTAGCATGGCTCACAGGTTCCACTGTCTTCGCCACCCAAACGGATTTGGAAGGTTTGGCCAGTATCGCCTGCTTGCCAGGTTTTGGCGCAGGGCGCGCGACGCGACGCGGGCGACTTACTGTTGGGATTACATCCCCACCTACCTTTCGGGTTGCCTCCTTGAACTTGGGGCAACCTCTGAAGTTGGCAGTGTGTCCCAACTTACCACAGTTGACACACTGCCTCTCCTTGGATGGTGAGGGGCACGTCTTGCGACCATGCTCCCCACCGCAAATAAGGCACTTCGCCTTATCCGGGCACTTTGTGGAGATGTGCCCGAACCCCTGACACCGAAAGCATTGGGTGGCTTTCGGGCGGGGCCAGGCAGCTCTCATCCTAATGTAGCCGATCCTGGTACCAAGAAGTACCAGACGCTCGGCTTCTGCAGGAGATCCCAGTGTAATCTCCACCACTTCAAGAGGGCGATTACCCTGCTTGAAGCGTGCAATGGCAGAGGCACTGGGGTACTCCTGCTGCAGATGACCTAGGAGGTCATTATCCTCGAAGTCCCGAGGAACCCCGAGGAGGAGGACACTTACCTTACTTACCTTACGTTCGATCCTGACAAGGCGATGCATGCCAGGACCGAACGGATTTGACTTCTCCAGCTCCCCTTTGAAGTTGGAGAAGTCATCCTCCTTCTCCCACCCAAGCAGGAATTGGGTGGGCTCCCTCTTCAGGACTCTATACAGCTTTGAAGGCTGGATAGAGTCTAACGTACCTAAGATCTTTATGACCGAGGCCTTCCCACTTGTAGGGAGGACCTCAAGTCGTGCCACAGCACCGAAGGTAATTCTGCCCCCGGCGCCAGTGGTCTTCTTTGGGTGTGCATCCACCTGATCGGACACACACCCAGTACCTAAAACATTAGGGGGGGTTGGACGGCCAGCCGCACGTTTGGGTTTCCCCACCGTGTACCAACCGTCCTCAAGGGCAACCTTATTTCCTGCCGTACCCACCGGGACGGCCTCAGGAGACGACACCCTGTTGGCATTAATTGACTTACCTAGGCTGGGTTTGGTACCACTAGACAAACCGCAAACACGTGGCGAACCAGCATGCTGTGCGGTTGTGGTGGATACCAAACGATCAGAACCAGTTGCACCTGCAGCTCCTATCATAAATTGATTTGTATAGATTTTTTGTTAAAAAAATTTGGCACGTGGAAATTTCAGAAATACAATCTCCTTGCAAATTAATTGTCGATTCTCTATGAAACAGAAATAAATATTATTATCGCAGTCTTTATTTCAGATATCTGGACCATCATTGAGATATCCGCTCTGGTATTTACACTGCTTATAAGCTACTAGGTGAAATTGTGTTTTAATTAAAATTATCTTAATTTTTAGTTACCCAATTATTAATAGAAAACATAATAAATTGTGGCACGTGTGAGCACACTTTTGACATACCTTGTTGTCCTGTTACATTATTTGGTCAATCTTTATTTTTTTATTTAATTGGATTAGAAGGAATATTTTGCGATGTAGTTTCTTTTAATGAATAAATTATCTGAAATTTCATCATTTTGTAATATTTGCGAGTTTATTCTTTCAATCTGTTTATATCGCTTATTTGAAATCTTCTCATTTATCTTTGTTCATTGAATTTCATCTTATTTTTTGATAGAAAGTTCTTTTATTTATATTCTTATGGCAAACTTTTATTTATTTGTTCCTGGATTTGGCGATCCTATATTTTAGCGTCCTAAAATCTAAAATGATCAATTTCTACCAAATTTTAATCATTATTGTTATATTTTTTAAACTTTTTTTTTTTTTTCTAAACTATTTTAGTATTTACAGTCAAATTAATTAAAAGAGAATTAATGTCGTGAACTTGAGGGTTAGTCCGACGACGATGCACTGCGGATAGAGAGGCAGTTCCCGCGAAGAATTGCAACCGAGATGCGCTGGAAAAGCCAGCTCGTCTCCCTCCGGTCATTTGTATTCTGTGAGATTCTTCCTCCCACAACCCGTAACAGATTTTCTACCTTCTTTCCAACCACACCGGAGGTCTCAAAGGCTAGGGGGACAAACTCAACGACGTTCGGAAGCACAGCGTACTTCGTCAACTTCCTTTCTTCTGCCAGCGCACATGCGTAGCCTGGTGTACTGGCTGTTCCTGTGAGCACAGTATCTGAAAAGGAGTCGACGCAAGTTACATCCCAAACAAGAGACCTTCCTCCTCTAAAGGGGAATATAGTCATCCCGTCAGGACGCTTTCCGTCACTGCGGCCGATCTCAAATGGGAAAAGGGTCATCCCGTCAACTTCCAAAATTTGCTTTTTGGATTTGTATTACTCAACAAAATTTCGGAATGATACTTTTCGATTACTCAACAAATCAACAAAATTTCGGAATGATACTTTTTGGATTACTGGCCGGCGGGTTTTTCACAGCCCGTAAGGCTGCTTACGCGGCTTTGGCGAATGGGCATCCACCCTAACATGCCCAGTGTCCAGGACTGTTGCAGTTTATGCAGGTCTTGACAGCAGGGTCGTTAGGTCTGGGGTCTGAGTTCGGACAGCTCTTGTGTCGGTGTTCGCCTCCACAGAGCAAGCAACGAACTTTTTCGGTGCACTTATGGGACGTGTGCCCAAATTGGTGACACCGGAAGCATCTGACAGCCGGGGGCTTGTGCCATTTACATCGGATATGGCTGAAACCCGCAGTAATCCCGAAGCGGATGAGGGTGTTGGCCTCAGCTCGGGAGTCCAGCGTAAGCTTTCCGACTGGAATGTCGGTTCCATTCCGAGAGTATCTCTCGAACTTGAAGTCCGAATCGAGAGTTTCCCGGAGGTGGAGGTCAAGGTCGTTAGTCGACATCCAACGGGGGATTCCCTTTAGGATCAGGACGGAAGCTTTCTCAGGTATTGAAGCAAGTTTGTGGCCGCCTTCGCCAAACAATTTAGTATGAGTTAACTCCGCCTTGAATGCGGCTGCATCCTCGGCGCACCGGAATTGTAGTAGGAAAGACCCGGACTTCTGTAGAGTAATCCGAGCTTTCGACGCATTTGGGGATTTTGACAGGAGATTAAACCTCTTGATTTTCCCCAGTGCTGGGTTGTCAATCGTGAGGGTAAACAACAGGCTCGAGTTATCGCACTCCATCGCCAACTGAGGAGGCTCCTCGTCACTGAGTTTTCCTCCAGTAGATTCGCGAGCTCTTTGTTTGATTGCGGTGTCAGTTTGTTTCTCTTTAATAACTTTGGATTAGTTTTTTTTTAATAACTTTGTTTCAATTTGTTTCTCTTTGATAACTTTAGGTGCCATCTGTTTTTCTTTAATAACTTTGTTTCAAAATTCAGGCTCTTTTTTGTCCTGGTTTCTCTGACCAGGACCTGCACAACAGAGATGCCCTTATGGAATTCTTTCGTCGTTGTGTGGGAGCTCTAACCAAACTTGGTGTGGAACCTGAGATGCTGCAACGGCTCCTATTAGAGGGGAGCACGCCAGCAACATAGCCCCAGTCAAAATCATCGCTGTGAATGCCCGATCTGTCAAGAGACGGCACCAGGACTTTGTTGAGATGGTAAACAGCGGCCATCCAGACATTATTGTCGTCAACGAGTCTAAGCTCAAAGAAAACCACTCGTACGAACTTCCGGGCTACCGGTCAGTGGATCTAAAATGGGGAAGCTGCTCTACGCCAGGGACTGGCTCGAGCATCTTCTACGCTGAAAAACTCCAAGTCCGTAACCTCACCATCATCGAGAGCACGGTGTGTGAATTCCTCTCTCTTGAGGTGAAAACTGATTCCTTCTGGATAAAGGTCGGTGGAATATATTGCAAATATCTCCCCCCCTGCATCAGATTGATTGACGAATTCTTTTCAAGCACAGCTCATTGCTTTCTTATCGGAGACTTAAACTCGAAGCACACGGCGTTTGGATGTCGGTTAACCAACCAAGATAATCGAACACTGAAGAAGTACACTGACAAGCTTGGTGTTTTCGTCAGAACATCCGAAGACCCGAACCACCACTCGCCCTTTGGCGGGGACAACCTGTGCCTGTGCATCTGTTCTCACTCTGTCGGTAACCTTATGGAAAAGCCTACAATGCTTGACGATATCGGAAGTGACCACCTACCAATGGAGATCAAAATTCACACTAGCATTGTTAGACAAGAACGCATTTTCTCTCACTACAATCTCTCAAAGATCAACTGGCCACACTACAGGAGCTCCACAAGTGCATTCCTGCACGACAACGGTCGCTCTGTTGGGTATAACTCAGCCCTCGACATCGACTCCGTAAGCGATAAGTTAAGCAAATTCATGCTTCAGTATCTAACGTCGTACGGAGAATTGCCAAGTGCAGACCGCGCACGGAGGACCACTCCGAGCGTGAAAGTGAAGATCATCCTCAACGAAAGGAAGCGGCTGAGAAATAAACTCAAACGCTGTGTGGACCCAGCTGACAGGGGAAGACTTAGGAACATAATCTCGGAAATTGGTTATAAGGTCCACGTCGCGACAAAGCTGGAAGCAGCCAGGAAATGGCAGAAGGTTTGTCAAAACCTGGACTACAGAAACCCAAATTTCTGGGACTGTTTCCACAAAGTGGCTACCTCGAAGGAAAATCCTCACCCCCGAGGTTGTGCAACCAGTCTGGTATGCCCGCCTCGCCACAAGAGATGCCAAACATATTCGCAGAACACCTGGCCACTATCCAGGAGGCCAATCCGGAAACGTCGCAAAACCGGGAGTCGGAGCCACTGCCGCGCCGACTGTCGTCGGACCATCACCCGATCACCATTGCAGAGGTGACCTGGGCCATCCGTTCGTCAAAAGGCAACGCATTGGGCCATGACAAAATAGCGATGCGATTGTTTAAGGAAGCACCCGAAGACCTACATGTGTTCTTCGCGGATTTGTTTACGGCAAGTCTCAAGTGGGGCCATGTGCCGGGAAAATGGAAAATCTCAGAGGTCCGGATGATCAAAAAGCCTACGAAACCGGTGAATCTCGCTAGCAGCTACCGTCCCATAAGCCTAATCCCAACTATCTCAATGCTGATGGAGAAAATTATGGCCAAGCGCCTCGACTTCCACGCCGAAGAGAAGAAAGTACTTCTCCCGCAGCAATGGGGTTTTCGCTCTGGACGTAGCTGCGGTGACTGTTTCATTATGGTACAGTCCACCATCTCGAGAGCAATGGAGTTTAAAGAAACTTTATCTCTTGTATGTCTGGACATCTCAAAAGCTTTTGACAGCGTCTGGCACAGAGACCTACTGGAAAGGATCGAACTCTGTGAGCCAACAGCGGAAGTCTTTTTCTGGATGCGCTGCTTCCTCTCAAATCGTTACTCTTTTATCTCTGAGTCGGGCTTCTTCTCAAGATATATTTCGCTCCGAAGGGGGGTTCCGCAGGGGTCCTGTCTCAGCCCAATCTTTTTCAATTTGGTAATGAGCAGTTTCCCCACACCCTCCGATCCCAGGACATCCCTACTCCTCTACGCGGACGATGTTCTCGTTCTGGACACCTCGATGGACACCAATGCCTCGGAGAAACGACTTGCCGGCTACATTGAGGAGATAAAGAATTGGTGCATTGGTAAGCGACTCTCGCTGGCCATGGACAAATCTGCATATCTCAAAATCAACCCAAGAAAGTCGCAAGATCGCAAACCCGGCTCTTTGATGGAAATCGCTCGCCCTGAGAGCATACGTTACCTGGGGCTTACAATCGACGCAAACTCGAGATACCATTTGCATTTCAAACGGAGAAAAGGGAAAGCCATCGCCGCTTTCCGACTCCTAAGAAGCATGCACTTGAATCCAAATACCTTCCTATTTGTATACCATGCAACAATCTTGCCCAGCCTACTGTATGGTATGGAAGCTTGGTTCTACTCGAAACAATATTAGAAAATTCTGCGAAAATGCGAAAAAATACGGAGATACGCTCTAAAACTAGCCTATATGCTAAATCCATGGGACCCTGTCCCAAGCTGGGCGGAGAGCAAGTCTCCAGAGCTACGGCAGGCCATCGAGGATTCTATCCGAACTTTTCGGAAACGTTCTAAAGTGGCTGACCTATTCATCGATCGTGGAGAATAGCAGGTGTCCCTGCTCATAGACAGACAAAGCGGACGAACCATGGAAGAGCTCGAATGCCCAAAGCAATCGTCTCGTCAAAATTATTTTCCGCACTAAGCTTCTGTCTCGCTCTTCTTTCTTACAATAAAATTCTTCATTCATTCAACTTGCAAAAGGAGCTCTTGCAGCATATTCATATCCACTCCAAGTTGACTTCGCGCTTGTGAGAGTGCTGGGGGTCGGCAACGTCTAAATAGAGACATCGACTTTGGACGGACTTGGGGGAGACCCTTTTGTCCAGACTGATTCTATCGGTTCGGCTTTTACCCAGCGTACTGGGCTTTTAGTCTGTGGGCTCTTCGCAACCCTTGAGGCTGCTGTTGCTGCTTTGGCAGACGGACATCCACCGTAGCACGCCAAGTGCCCAATGTTCTTGCAGTTGCAAAAGTGATTGAACTTGCAAAAGGGTCTGTGTTCTCGAGCAAAGGTGCCAACCTCCATCTTAACATTCATGTTAAGAAGGATTGGCCCCCCGCTCATGTATATTTTCTGGTAGTTTGGGTTGTCCCAGTCCTCGTCCTAAGGTTGTGAGAATTCCCCGAGAGGAATTGTGCGAGGCTTTACCTCATCTCCTTCTTTCAATCCATGTACCTTCTCTATTTGTTCGTACTCATTTTCCCCAATCGAGTCTTTCACGAAATCAGCAATATTTTTCATATATGTTTACACAGTGACTATGTAAGCTCAGTATGATTGTAGTATCTTTTTTTGTAATCAGCAAAATTTCATATGGTTCGATGTGTCAGAGAGTTCTCTTTGTCTCACAGATTCAGCATCTCCCGATAATAACTTATACGTTACACATATAATTTGGTTATCTCCTTGTGCGAGCATCTTCATCTTTATGTTTCTCCTTAATTGTGCCTTTTCTTTCTCTGTTAATTACAATTACAACTTGCAAAAGGATCACTCAACATTTGTCAAGAATCTCTCAGTTCCAAGATAGCCATATAAATTCTTAAGGGCATTCACTCCAATATTTTGGAAAGGCTCTCGGATGCTCGCTGAATCACGGTGTCGAAGCAGCTCTTGAGCCAGTTCCTGTTTCTGCTTGTTGGACATACCAAGATATCGACCCGCCATCATCAGGTTCTTAGCTGACCTGAAGGCACCGACCCCACGGCGTATGGATTGCTTGCCATCGTTGAGTATTTCAACAAAGGCATTGACAAGGTCGCTCACACGCACATCTAAGGTCCTCCACTCTCCATCGTCCTGCCTCCTCCAGATGGAAGGGAAAGCCATTATGTCGCGGTACGGGTCAGCTTCCATCTCCTTCAGTGGCTGTTAGTCTTGATGGAAAGCTGACCAGACCGTTGCATAACTTCCCTCAGCCTTAGCGATGTCCTTTCCCTTTTCCCATTTGAAGTTGGAACACTAAGTGTTCCAAAAACTGAGGTTTTGTCAAAAAAATTAATATCAATATAAATTTAATAATTTAATTAATGCAAAAAAGTCTTAAATATTATTATTTATTGAAAAATAGTCATCGATCCTTTTTCCATAACCATAATTTTTCTTCAAACTACTGAACAAATTTTGTCTGAAGCAGTAAAAATCATTTAACAAAATTGGAGCTATATCTAGAACTGATTCTTCCAATTCATTCACTTTTGCTACTACTTCTTTGACCGTAGTCTGTTTATTTTGCATACCACTGTAAAAAATTTCTTCATTATCGCTGCTTTCCGTATTTTCCAACACTTCGTCTACAACTTGTTCTATAACATCATCCGTCAGATTATCAGAAACAACAAATATTTCATTGCCGAAAGTATTATCCCAACAATTTGTAATTATTTCGGAGGATACATTTTGCCACGATTTCGATACTATTATCAATGATTGGCGTAAATTAATTTTTTTAAGTAAGTCGCAGTAAAAATCTTCTTCATCTATACAACAAATAAATTCAATTAACGCCTTCGAATAATTATCTTTAAAAGCTTTGATTATCCCATTATCCAATGGTTGGAGAATCGGAGTTGTATTTTTGGGTAAAAACAGCAATTCGATATTTGAGAGCGATTTATTTTCATGACACGAAGCGTTATCAAGAATTATTAAAATTTTTCTCTTTTCCATTTTAATTCGTTCATTCACTAAGAATAACCATTGAATAAAAATATCTCTTGTCATCCAGGCATTTTTGGAAGATGAGTACATAGCACCATAATCCTCAGGGTTAAAATTTCTGAAACATCTGGGATTTTTAAATTTCCCGATTATTAAAGGATCAAATTTTTGACCTGAATAACTGCAGCAAAAGAGCAAAGAAATTTTTTCCTTATTTATTTTAGACCCTAACGCTTTTTTATTTTTTTGTACGAATGATTTTTTTGGGGTCTTTTTTATAAAAAGACAAGTTTCATCAATGTTAAAGATATTATTTTTTCCAAATTGATCAATTTTTTCATGGAAAACTTTTAAAAATGATTGAATTCCATCACGATTACATGAGTTTTTTTCGCCGCTAAGGATTTTGAATTTGAGTTCATGTCTTTTTTTAAAATTCATTAACCAACCATTCGATGTTTTAAAGCTTGTAATGTTCAATTTACCCGCAATTTTCAAACCTTAAAACAATGTGAGAAAAAGTAAAATTACCAATTTTTTTGATAAGAGGACCTGAAACTGGAATATTTTGGAGCCGTAATCTTTGACACATCTTACCACATTAACCCAGTTTATAATGGAAGGTTTTGCAACTAGACCTCATCTCAAATCAATTGTATGCTCACTCGATCTTCAGAAGGCCTTTGATTCGGTCTCTAGAAAGATACTGACTCGAAAAATATTTGACCTATCGATCGACTCGAACATAAAACTCTGGCTTTCGAATTACCTCAGCGGAAGGAGAGGGCGTGTATGCCTGAATGGAATCAATTAAATCTCGAGATTACTTCCAAACGGAGTTCCCCAAGGCTCCCCCCTCTCTCCTGCTCTATTCAATTTATACCTATCCGACATTCCTAACCCTGAAATGGAAGACTCAATCTTTCTCGCCTACGCTGACACCTACTCATTGGATCACGTAACCAAGACCTCTCGAAAGCTTTCAAAAGAACACAAGATCTCTTATTACAAATTCGAACTTGGCTATATCAAAACAGGATGAACATCTCCCCCGACAAATCGTCCAATACCCTATTTACGTCGGAAAAGAGACTTGGAAGCCTTACTATTGATCTTTTTCTGGACAACGAAAAGATCTCATTCACGAAGAACCCTAAAATTCTGGGGGTCATTTTTGACACCCACATGTGTTTTACTTCCCATTTAAAGAAGGCCATCGGATCCAGTCAGAGAAGGATTGGACTAATCAAATCGATTTTTGGTGAACTAAAGACACCGTTCCCGGCTCTCGGCACTCTCTACAAACAATTCATCGAACCAACAATTGGCTATGCCTGCGCCGCTTGGGGTTCTAATCTCTCATGGTCTAACCGCCTTAAAATTGAGACTACACTATGCCGAGCCGCGGCTAGCATAACGAAAATTTCCAAACTGAACAACATTACCCCAACTCCGCTTGACCAACTTATTAAGAAAGATGGAAAGGGTTTCTTAGCCATCCAACAAGACCACCTGCCAAAAGACTCTAACAACCAGAAGCACATCACCCCAATTCAATTCCTCACAAAAACTGCTCCCCGCCCATCCCGCACTTGCGTTGGGTCCAGAGTCCAACATCGGGAAAAGCTGAGAAAGATTTTGAGGGTTGTTGGAATCACCTAATTAATTACCCTAATTAACTGTTGGTGATTCTTGGGTTAAAATAATAATAATAGGCAGAGATCCTACAAAGTGTTCCAAAAACTGAGGTGTTCCAGTTCCGAGGTATGTTCCAAATCGAGGTCGGACTGTATCAAACAACGCTTTATGGATTACCTCCCCAGATGGAAAATTAGAAGGGTTGTATAGGCCAGGGGTCGGCAAAAGCAGGCTCGCGAGCCTTTGAAGGCTCTTCAACTCTTACGGTAGGCTCTTTCAATTTTTAACTATTTTTTTATAAATGATTTCAATTTTTAACTATTTTTTTTGTTTTGTTAATAACAAAAAATCTTTGCACGTTTAACATTAATTTTTTGTAGTACATCGATATATGCCTAGCAAGAAAAATTAATAAAAAATCGATAATGCGCGACATTTTCAATCAAAATGGACTGAAACTTTTGCATTCACGTCTAATTCAGAACAACTACCGAAATGTCTCATTTGCCAAGAAACATTGAATCAAAATAAAAAGTCAAATTTAGAGAGACACTTTAACACAAAACACTTAAATTTCGCTAAAAAATATCCAATTGGTGATTCCCGAAAGAAAGCTGTAGAAGAATTTACAAAGAATATTCAATTCGAGAATTCTGCTTTTAAATGTTGGTCTGACAATGCCAGGACTGCGTATATTGCAAGTTTTTTGATAAGCCACGAGATCGCAAAAAGGGGAAAACCATTTACCGATGGGGAATTTATAAAGGCATGTTTCATTAAAACCTCTGAAGAACTTTTTCACGATTTTTCAAATAAGGCAGAAATCGTGAGTAAGATAATGAATATACCTTTATCTGCGAAAATAGTAGCCGACAGGACTTTTAAGATGTCTTCGAATGTATCTGTTCAACAAGTTTCTGACGTGAAATTGTCTAATTCAATTTCAATAAATGACATTGCACAAGTATCATTGTTCATGTCATACTTAGGTGTCTCTGTTTGTTCGTTATGTGTTTCGAGGTTTCCTGAGGCAAGAACTTTTGGCATTACTAACAGTTAGTAATCAGTAGGGCAACCAAAAGTCATATAAGTCATATTATTTTTTATTGGTCATATTGATGTTATTTCTATAATTAATAAACTATTATTATATTTTTTAATAGTTTTATTAATTTTTTTAGGTCTTATAGGTCATATTTTATGCCGTTAGGTCATATTTTTTTTGTTAGGTCATATTTATATTTATTAAATCATATATTTTTATTAATCTTTGTTTAAACAGAGTTCTTCAGAAACAATTTTCAAATTTTTCACTCTCAAAGTTGATTTGTAAAATATAGAAGTCCCCGTTCCAGCTATCGAACCCGACTTCCATTTGATATCAAGGGAGTAATAGCCATTCAGATAATAATACACCATACACAATTGCAAACATTTATATCCCTCCCCCATCGAGCTGCTCTAGAGGCTACATTCCTTCCCTCGCCGCTATCATGTCTATCAAAAATATTATAATCTGCGGAGATCTAAATGCTAAAAATCCAGTCTGGCTGTCTAATCAATGCCTTGACCAGCGAGGCCTTCATCTAATGTCGCAACTGGAAGATCTAGTCATACTGAACGACCCTCATACAAACACAAGGTGTGCTCTGAGAGCAAACGACACTAATACATCTCCAGATCTCTCCCTCTGCTCCCCATCAATCTCCTCCCGCATACGTTGTTTTTGAAATAAAAATATCACATTTGTAGTTGAACACAGATATCATTTGTCGATTTTTAGAACCTTCATGTAAAGTGGCACTAAATAATACTTATTTTGTTGTAGTCACCACTAGATTGTGTTGAACGACTAAGAATTTATTTTGCTCATTAAATATTTACGTGGAATGCCTTTAAAACACCCAATTATGACAGTCTGTGTCTGGTAGTTGCCCTACTTCTATCGTTGCATATGTACATTTTATCATTACTCACAAGTTGGTGTTGGTTGGAGACGGAGGCCAGGGCTTCGCAAGTCGCCTGACAATAGAGATCTGCCGTTGAATAGATGGAGAATTGGGCAGCCTCGGACCAAACCGGGCAGCCAAGTAATCTTCAGTCTGAGAGAGAATGGGAAGCAGAGTGAGCGGATAGGAATGCCGGAAGGACCAGATCGGAATAAGATCTCATGCCAAGGCCGCCACAGCGCACATGCATTAAACGGTTGGACAGGTTGCCACTCACTGAGCTTTGGACAAAAGGCAAGCTTTCGACTCCTACGACCATGGAAGACCTCTTAAATGTATGAACGGACAAAATGTTGACCTATCCACGTCCTTAAAGTGGTTAGACTAAAGGAAAATTAAGATAATGAAACAACTTTGAAGCATTATATTATTTAGGAAACAGTTAAATCTTAACGTTTTAATTTAACACATATAATTTATAGAGGGATTGGCGTCTTCCTCCCGGAAAACAGGATTAATTGCCAACAAATCTCTATTATTTGTCGTAAGTTATAATGTCTAGGCCCGTTCTAAGTGTCCGGAGTGATAAATCGGATTTATCACTCCAAATCATCTAAATTCTTTGTTTAAGATCTGAAATTCTTAATGATTACTTTTGTTAATTCAATAATTTTTTAAATTATTAAAATTTGAAAAAAGTAACTCAGTTAACAAGAACGCGGAAATTAAACAAAGAAATTTTCATCAATCAGGTGATTGAGCGTCATAGTAACGAACATAAAAATGTAAGATTAGGAATAGGAATAGGAAGTTTTATTGGAAACAGAGAAGGGTTAAAGGTTAGGGGGGAGTTTGTATAATGAAACAATAGGACTACCCTATCGACTTCTTCCCAGAAAAAAAAAAGAGACCCCCTCAAGTAAATTTTTTTTTTTTTTTTTTTTTTTTTTTTTCTTTTCTACCTCTGCAGGTACGTCCCAGTGACAATTGAGTTGGATTTATAACCACTTATAGCTTTTTCGACATAAAAATGTAAGATTACTCTATGCGAATTTTTTTTTACAATTAACCTCAATTAATTCAATTCAAATCCTTTAGTTTTATAACTATTTGTTGATTGCTAAAAAGACTATAAAATATAGATATTGACTAAATCGAAAACCGAAACTAAACATAAAAATAGATAATAAAATTTACAAACATTGTCCCAAACAGTCTCGTATAATATAAATTCAGTTTTCAACAGAGTCTGTATTTAACCGCTACATATGATTCTGTGCAAACTCTTCCGGTCCTTATTTATGTGACGAAAAGGGTTTAGACGAGATGACCTTCTTCCAGTATAGAAGCAACGTCTCCTATGTCGAATAAAACAAAGCAAAAGTTCACTTATATTATGAAACAATTTTTAAAAAACATTACAAATTGATTGAATATAAAATGAAAATGTAATTTTTTAAAAGTTAATTTTTTAATCATTGACTTTGGAATTGTCTTCCTTTCACCAGATGTGCAATTCTCAACGAGAACGGAATGCAGAGAAACTTCTTCCACTACTAGAAATTGTTCCTTGCTAAAAAAACTAGTGAGTGGATATTTTCTTGTTTTTATATTTTTATCGAAATCAATTTTAATTGTAACATTATCTCCAATTGTGATATCTTTTTTTCGAAAATTTTTATTTGCGTCTTCTGTAACTTTTCTTTTATACTTTTAATTATGAGTTTTTACTTCTAAGGATAATTCCGTTTCTTCCGATTCTGAGTTAATCTCTTCTTCTTCGCCTCCACATGGCAAAATATTAAAACCCGTTATTCCGTAAAATAGACTGGGTAAATAAAAAGAGACTAACCAAAATGGTGACTTTCCAGTTCCGCGATGACAAGTTATGTTGTATTTATACACCACTTTCTGTAGAATTTCTCTCCACCTTATATATTCTGTTGCGAACAAAGTCTTCCCCCACCAACGTTTGAGAGTTTGGTTATATCTTTCTATTTGTCCTTGAGATTGTGGGTGCCTTGGTCTTCCATATATCGGAGTTATTTTCCAATCATCAAAAAGTTTTGAAACTTCTTTGTTGCGGAATTCCTTTCCATTGTCCGAATGAAAATAAATTGGAGGACCGACAGTCTGGAATAAACTCTCAATTGCATTATAGATGCTTTGTGATGTTTTATTCTCTAACGCGAACTTTAAAATATAGACATTTTATCCCCAATTCGACCCATTTCCTATCTAATTCAACAAAAATAAAATTTCAATTTTTTTGCCTACCAGAAAAACATGCGGGTACATTTTACCAATAATTTCATCCGTATCCCCGTATAGGACGTTATTTAACCAAAATTAGGCGACACAAATAAAATTTATTCCCAAGTCAGGCCCGCCCGCTAGACGTGACCAATCAAATTTACTCAATGTCAAAAATACCAAATTAACTTATTTTATTGCTAAGATGCTTGCTCATCTTCTCGCTGGCTGTTCTACGCGGGAATTGTCTTTCAATCCTGCTGTCGGTACTTTATAACTAGCCTATTCGTTTTCCATTTAGTTATAAATAAAAAAAACTTATTTTATTATGCACTCACATCTTCCTGTTTATTCTCTTATAATACGGAGAATCCAAACTAATTTCTAGAAACCTGAATTCGAATTTATCTTTAGTTGATTAAAAGCATTTACTGATATTTTCGGGAGTGTATTAAAGTTTAGCTGCATCTACATCAGTATTTCCTAAAACAGTATTGAATCCAGAAATTCCACGATATCTCTCAAAGGGTCAAACACCTGCAAAAAATTTAAGTTAAGACAGATAATTCTCCTGTAGATGAGTGAGGTGTTTAATTGTACAAAACACGACCTTTCTTATGTATTTTATCCGCTCTTTGTTGTCATCCAAAATTATAATCTTTTAAAGGCTCCTGGTGATCGTCTGATTGAATCGTTTAACAATTCCCTGACTCTGAAGATTGTTTGTTCTTCCATGTACTTGTTGGACACAAAACTCTTCACATATTTTTGCCACATAAAAATTTTTGAATTCTGTACAATTGTCTAATTGGAGAAACTTGCAGGGACCAAGATCCATAAAAATGTCATTTAAACTAGTCGCCACGTCTACTTTTATTTTCAAGATTCCTTGTAAACGCATATGCTGAATATACGTCTATTGTAGACACTCATTTTTAAATCTAGAAAATGAGCTAAATTTATACAGTTTAAAATCAATTAAATTTACTTGAAACCTTTCATTAGGTAAATCAGCGACAATATTAATTGAATCATCATATTGTTTTAGTGGAACTGAAAATTTGCACATATTGCATTCTTTAACAACTTGCGAATGATCAGTCTTTTCAATATGAACAATCTTCGTCTACATAAGGCCTCATAAATTTCACTTGCAATTATTTTCATCTCTTCTAAGCTCGTGGAAGCAATTACGAGCGTAGTATGCCGTTTACATTTTTAGGATATAGTTTCCCCTCTCTAATTAGAAATTTTTCTGCATTCTTTTTGATTCGATACTTCTTGTATTTTGGAAGATCGATTTTTCCATTATTGATTATAGATCTGGGAAATTATATTCATCTTGATCTTTTACAAACAAACGCTGGACCGACATGACAAAGTAAAGACAAAGTTATACTTGCGTAAATAATATTTTATCTGGGTGAGTACAGTATGCCGGCAAAAAATTATTTACATCTTTTATGAAATAAATGATAAATGAAAATAACGTCAAGAGTAATTCAAATTTATAAAAAATATGATGATGCTTTTTTATATTCATCAATTAAACTGACAGGTGATTGACAAATTGATGATAAGTCGCTTTCTGGGCTCGCAACAGAAAACAACGATTAAATACTGCAACCTTAGTTAAATTTTGTTTTTCAATAATTTGATAGGATATAAATGTCGATATTTATGTGCGTCATTAATGGAAATACGATGATCTAAACCAACCTGAGAGAATACCGCAAAATATATTCATACGAAATTTTGATGAAAAATACTTCTATCTAAGTAATAATTTTCGAAAAGAGTAAATCAATTTTGCTAGTAATGTCCAGATTGAGCTGGGGCTCGATTTGTTTAAAAATGGAAAATTCACAATTTAATTAAAAATAACTTAAGGGCGGTTCTAGACCGCAAAAATATTTCTTTAATCAATTTAATTGTATTTTCATTAGCTGTTTTTTGACTAAAAAATAAATATAACAAAGTGATTTATGATATATTTTTAACGCTCAATGAATAAATAAATTTTAATTTGTTTTTATTATATCAAAATTAATATAAAAGATCAAATATAGTAATTTTTTTCTACTGGTAAACAAGAATTTAACTACATTATTCATGAGATTGAAAACTATCTCGCATTAGTTGATATATAATAAGTATATTCTAGTTTTGGATGGCTGAAGCATACAATTTGGTCGGAGTGAGCTTTGAGATTACCCCTGACGGGTTCGACTGGAAATTCAACTTTAACGTTTTCGGACAAATATTTCGTTCCATCCTCAGATCATGGAAGCGCAGATATGGTCGCTTTAAGGTGATAAATTTTACTTTTAAACGATTGACGTCATCTTGTCAGAGTTTAATGTAGTATAGAATCGGCTAATAAACAACGTCTATCCGCTCTCGTATAAATCTCTGCTCGTCTGTGTTAGTTTATCGTGTCTAACTTTCCTGTTGAAAGTTCCAAAACTTTATTCGCTGCAAAAAAGTGTGGCGCAAATACTGAAAAAGTATTTTTTTTCATTTCAGCTCAAGGTTTCTATGGATGGAAGACACTGGGGTGTTCATAATATGTCTCAACGGTCTCCTCTTGTGGATTGTTAATATATTTATCTTCAAATACAGCCTCCGTGCTCTGCTTAAATACCAAGGATGGGTATTCGAAGAACGAAAAAATATTACATGGCGAACCAAAATATGGATGGCATTTAATTTTCATAATTAATTAAATAGTTTACATTAACCTGGTTTGTCGGAGATAAGAATTTGAGGAGCTACCAGTCCTGCCTCCCTCGACTTCCTCTTCCAAGACTAGAGGACACAGTCAGTCGGGTACATTAGGAAGGTCATTTTAGTATCTGGAATCTGCAAAGTGCATATACCAGAATGAGCAGTTGGAGGAACTAAGGACTAATGCCTCCAGGTTTCTTACAACCCTGGGCCCAAAACTGCAAAAATATCTCATACTCAAATCATGGTGGGCTTCAAATTATGTTTTGTTTGTTTTTTGAATTTCAAGGTCTCCGATTGGTGGGAGGAGTTTATTTACTTGGTCGACAGGTCTTCCATTGTAATAAACAGCAATTACTACAGTCTGGGGTTGGCAGGGTACTCGAGGACCATGTCTTGTCGTCAGGCATCACGTGCCGCTGGGTTTGTCTCAAGTTTATTGGCTTTTCGTCGAAGCATCAACACCGAGAATCTCAAGCCTGTATTCTACGTTTTTTGACTTACAGTTGATGGTTTCGAAGTCAGTTCCACTTTGCACGGGTCAGTATGACAGGTTGTTCAACACGTCCCGAATTGCCTATACACTCAAGGGTCAAAAAAAGCCTCATTTGTAGATAAGTTGGAACATTTTGACGTGAGTAATCACATTACCGTCTATCACAAAGGAAAGTACTTCAAAGTCTATATTTATTGCGATTCACAACTGGCCAGTCCCTCAGAACTGGAAAGGTTTTAGCATTTTAATGGTTTTTAGAGTCTTTGACATTATCATCAACGATACTTCCCAGCCAAAGGAAGGAGAGGAGTTTTTCGGAGTTGTTACTGCTGTCGACCGAGAGACCTCAGCCTCTCTTAGAGGGGAACATTTCTCGGACGGAGTAAACAAGGATTCGATTCAAGCCGTTGACAGAGTAATTTTTATTTTCTATCACAGGCTGCTTTTCATTTGGTTCTTGAGAACTTCCCAGCAGAGTTGGAAGTGGACTCGGACAGTGAACAACTCAGTCACATCTCCAAACGTCTATTTCATGGAAAAGGATACGACCGGTGGTTTGAAAAGTCCTTTAACCTCGTCGTCTTCTCGGACGGACACGTTGGTTATACTCCTGACTGTGTTTAGGTTGCAACCATAGCGGAACACTCCTGGTAAAGTTAACATGATTGTCTTAGGGGGGACGCCCTTGTTTTATCTCACATGATTGAAATGACCACTTTGTACGAAATACAAAATATTCGGTCAGTTTATTGATGATCATAGAATAAACAGATATCAAGAAAACGGTAGGATCGTTTGTACAAACTTGTCCAATTGTTCTTTAATAGATCCGATCAGACTGACATTTGACTTTGACGATTATGTAAGGAGAAATGACTCAGCTGTAGTTCGTCAAAGTTTTGGCCGATCATTCAAAGAGAATTTTGTCGGAGGTGGAGAATTTAGATCTTCGAGTTTTCCATTTTAGTCAGTTCGGAAAAGGTTTTGGCCGAGTAAATAAACTGAGCACGGATTCCCTGATTCAGCTGGCTCTACAACTTGCCTACTATAGGGTTAGCTGCTCTAGGCCACGTTAGGAGACGGAATCATTTGTTAATACTTACGAATCGGCCAGTACAAGATTTTTTCTAGAAGGACGAACTGAAACTATTCGCTCATGTACAGCCGAATCCTGTAGATTCGTTAGAGCTTTGGTGGACGAGACTGATTCTGTACAGTCATCTAGAGTATTCCTAGAATGAAAGTCTAAAAAGACTGGCATATGAAGCAATAAACTCACATCAACGAGTTACCAAAATGGCTTGCACTGGAATGGGGATTGACCGTCATTTATTCGCTCTTTTCATTGTTTCGAGATTTTTGGTGGAAAAATCGGAATTTTTGGAATGCGTTCTTCAAGAGACATGGGGAATGTCTACTAGTCAAGTAAAACAAATATCTTTTGTCACAATCAGACTCCAGTTTCTCAGACTTCTGATCCCGCGTTTTTGCACCTGACAAAGACTGCATTTGGTGGAGGGTTTGGACCGACTTGCTCCCGTGGATACGGAATTGCTTATTTCCCAGACGAGGACAGTATTTCGTTCCACGTATCGTGTTTAAAGGATTCTGAATGTCGGGTTTTTTCGATTTAAATCACGCTTAGAATTCTACAATATTCGGAGAAAGAATACAGACTGCATTGATAGATATCGCACGAGTAATTCAACAGGACATATAATCTAACCTCTTTAATCAAAACTATAATTTAAATTTGAGCAATTATGTTAATTGGCACTATTCTAATGATCTTAAAATGACACCAATTACTTAGTTCTTTTTAACAATTCATGAGGCCAAAAGATTAATTGGCCGGAACCCTTTACCAACACCCTAAAAGCAGTTATCATAAAAAGGCAACAAAAAATGGTGAAGACAGCCTCTATTCCTGCGAATCCCCTATACGAACTTTTGTTTAACTACCTCAAAAATTGTCCCCGTTTCGAGCTATCAACATGCCCTTTCTGGAGAATTGTCTAGGACTCTCGTTCACGTCAGACAAAACCTCTATTGCTATGGTCTAGGATCACTTAGTTAGTTAGGACTCCTCTTTTTTTCCTTATAACCCGGTGATCCTGGGGTAACAATAAATAAATAAAATATTGACAACACACAGCTAACGCACCGCAAAACCAAATAGTTGTTTCCCTGATGACCTCCATCGAGAAACCCCGAAACAACCACCGGTCTCACGAGGGTCTTTAGTGCACACAGAGATTAACAACAAACCAATCCTTCTGACGAAAGGGAAAGTGGATAGTCCAAAAATTCCAGAAGTTACCACGATTTTTCCAGTTCTCTGTTTCTCTCTGGGAACTTAACTACATTGTATAAAAAAAGATGGCGAAATCAGACTAATCTTAGTGGTAATGTATTTAAAAAGCCTGCCGCAAAAATTGGGTGTGCAAGATCATCTATTCTCGTTCTACGAATTTTTCAAAACATTCAGCTGAGCATTGAAATTAAGGCTGGCTATAAAGCTTCCGTCCACGTTGTAATGAACTATTGAGTTTGCCCACATATCTTATTCGATTTGCATCCTGATAAAACTTGAGATGAAGAACGCATTTAATTGTATTAACCATACATGTTTCCTGAACAAATGTTGGCTCAACATGCCTGACTTATTGCTTCTGGCGAACATTTGTTATAGGAGTTGCTCTGATCTCCTTATTGGAGGAAGAACGATTTAATCGTCAATTGGAGTTCAACACGGTGACCCTCTCGGGTCATTATCGTTCTCTTTAGGAGCCAATTAAATCTCTCTCAATGTCAGTTCTCCGTTTAACATCTGGTTCCACGACGAAATCACTGTCGGGTATCCATCAGATCAGGTGATAAGAGACATGAATTTGATTTCAGTGACGCTGGAAAAAGTTGCCATTGCAATTAACACGCAAAAATGTAAGATCACCAATTTAAATGCCAATCAAGCCGATTTTTTGTTTATCACTAATGAGCTTTATACACACATTCAGGAGATTAAAATAACTTGCGAGGAGATCTAAAAATATCTGGATCACTACTATTAAAATCCCCGATCTGGAATTTTTTGAAAAAAAATTTCCGTTTTAGAATTCGCAACAAATCGTCTTACCCTACTAAACGCATACGACGGAAAAAGTTTTGGCCAAGTAAATAAAAGGTTTTGGCCGACGGATTGTTCTTCCTGAAAAATTTCTGCCTAGGCCTCTGTATGTTCTACGCTCTGCCCCATGTTTCCAATGCCAATTTGAATTATCCAAACTCAAATTGATAGTCCGAGTCTGTTCCGAAAGTAACATTCATTTTGACGATATATTCTGGAAGCAAGCTATTTTCCCGGTCCGATTTGGAAAAATCGGATACGCTCACCTGCGGATGTTGCTTTACCCATGTATTTATGCTCCCAAAATATGTGTGCTTCGCTCGTTGACGTCGTTCTCCTAGTTTCTTTCAAACTTAGTACGTTTACTTGGCTGCGCATGGGTCTCAAAATTTGACAAGACAGAGGACTAAAGATTTCGGTTCTTACCTCTTTTTAAAAACACTGGGACAACATTTTCTGCAAGTCTTTTCACGGATCTGTGGAAATTTCTCTGAACTAGAACAAACTTGCTTGTTTAAGGAGTGTTGCCCAGTCACAGTCTGAAGCCTGGCTTAATGCCTGCCAACTTCCATCGGTTGGTTGGAAGCTTGGTAACGAGAGTTTACGTGTTGGTTTATACCTACGTATATGTCTGAGAATATGCTCTCCACATTTATCCAAATGTGGTTCGACTATGAATGAACTGGCAGACATGCTCTCTCATGTAGGCGCAGTACCGCCTGTTTTCCGAGACATAAAGCACTCAACGGAATTATTAAGAACGCCTTAGCCTTTCCCGACATTCCAGCTCGACTGGAACCACCTTGGCTTTTTCGTGAAGATGGACACGCCAAGATGGAGTTACGTTCTTCCCTTTCCTGAAGGGTAAATGTCTAGCATGGGACTGAGTCTGTATCGACACTTTCTCCCAGTCCAATCTGGTTGGTTAACTTGGCATCTGACGCGGAGTCAGCAGCAAGAGCATACGAAGAATCAAAGGTAAAACTCTGCGAGGACTTTATCGGCCAACCGAAACATTCGGGAACTTCTGACCATCCATTTTATCTTTTGTCAGACGGCTCAGATCGCTGATCTCTGTGTGCACGAAAGACCCTTGTGAGACCTAATGGCTGTTTCAGCGTTTCTCATTGGCGGTCATCCGGGAGAACAGCCAAGCAATCCTCTGGGGCTATTTGACCTCTTCCATGCTTTTTTTAAATGCAATAACTATTATCGCCTGTACGTTTCATTGTCTATCTTAAGCGGCGCTAAGAGATTTAAGAAAACTAGTGAAAACTGTCAATAACTGAAGTGATATACTTTTTGTCTCATGATAAATTGACACTCAAAAAACGGCTCAAAATTCCTCCTCATAAACTTGAAAAATGGTTCTTGAAAGTGAACACGGACAAAACGGAGTATGTAACAATCAACCGAGCAAGTCCATACTTTTGTATAACGGAGGAATATGGGAGTGCATCTGAGTCTCAACCAAAATATCTCAATGCGTTCTACAGAAGACAGTTAAGACTTCTTATTGGCATCAGAACCTAAAACAGTAGGCCCGCCACTGTGGACATTACTAAAACTCTCTGGGGCCTATTCGGGCACATACTAAGGCTCGAGACAGATGCTTACGCTTTTTACCTCAAGTTATTCCATGTCACATGTGCCGTTCATTTATTACACAATTGTTGTGAGAAAATAAAAGACTCTTATCCTGAAACTGATTTAATGATAGCTACTGTACAAGCTGCAATTGACAAAAACTAATATTCAAAGACAGAAACATCGCCATTCCACCTAGTGTGCATTTGACAAGATGGTGGTCCTGGCTTAAAATCACTACATGCTATTTAGAATATCTGATCTGAGTTCAAAATATTTTCGAACCATTCGCGGGTGATGGATATCTATTCGAACAGCTAAAGAAAGTGTCAAAAACCACGTGTTAGTTAGCAGTCTATGTGACCTTGAAGATTCCAGGTTTCCAAATAATGTCGCTATTGCAGATATTATTACGAAATTTGAAAGTACGGGTCTTACAGTTGAACAAGCATATGATGGTTTAGAATCGTTGGAATTTGGAAATGACAAAAAATTTATTAAAGAATACATAAATAAAAGGCTTCAAAAATGATATTTTAAACATAATTAAAATGGACAATTCACACATATCTCCTGCCGAGTATTCATTATTTCTGAATTCAGTCAACTTTGTGCTCGGTTGAATGATGTTTCTTTAAAATAAAGACTTTTTTAAGATCCAACAGAAATTTTCTCCCAGAAAATTTAGAAAATTATGTAATTTGTATGTGTAACAGAACAGAAAGGTTTATTTTCTAAATTACAAACTCGTCATTAACTAATTCAAAGAGAAAATGAAAGAACCAAAAAGAAGCCAAGGAAAAAGAACCGAGATTGTTTGGCTGATTGGGGCAGACTGAAATGAGACACCACATGTCCCTTTAACTAAAGAAAAATTGTCCCAATTATCACTATTTGCTTATTTGATGCAATAGTTTACCAATGGATCGGACAGATCCTTTCAATTTTGTGGTTAATTTAGATTTTAAATCCAAACTATACGCCAATTTGATTGCAAATCTCCGTGTACTAAGGCAGGTGTTCTCAACCGGAGGCGAATCGCCCCCCTAGGGGCGAAAATTTTGTACAGGGGGGCGATAATATATTTAATAAAAAATAAAATTTATATTTATTAAAAATTGTTTAATTAGAATATTTTTAATGGAAAGCCTAATAATTTAGAGCACGCTATACACGTAGTTTAGTTTTTTGTCGTTTTTATGTTTTTCTATATTGGTTTATTTCAATTGATTATGAAGGAATAATTCTTATGAACTTTAATTTTGTCATTATACAGTTTTAAATTTAATCATTTTTATATTTTATTTCGATTTATTCCTTTCAAGTCAATTTCTATTAAAATTTATTAATATTTGCCTTTTTATATTTTAATATGTCACATGCACAACGCGCCCTGAGCGCACATTATTGATTCGCTAATAAATAATGATTGATAACCATATAAGTGTATACAAAAGATCAGCACCAGAGGAAAAAATTCTGCCAAAACTTTTATACTGAAATAATAAAATATAATAGTCACAGACCAGACGTGAGTCACGCCGGACGTGAGTCACTTGGTCAGATTTTGGATATTTTTATATTTTCTATATAATAAAATCATTCAAAAATCACAATTTCTTAATTAATATTATATATTATTGTATTTTATTTTTAAATTTTGCACGTTATCAAATGTTTCTAATTACACTATCACAAGAGGATTTATTGAAAATAAACTTTTAAACAATTTAGATCATTTGATGACGGAATCAGTAGAAGAGAACGTTTTAGATTACGTAGGATGTTTTAGATTACGTAAAGAATTACGTAGAATTAGCGACCTAAAAACTTTTGAACATTTGAAGGATATTGCAGTTGATTCGAAAGAGAATGAATATCCGAACTATTGGATTCATTTCTTAAAATAGATTTGAAACATGTAAATTTATTTTTGTAAGCTGAACACGGCTAACTTAAATTGAATGATACACTATTGCTCGTACAAAAATCTATGCAGACATATGTTAGCTCTATTTAAACACACAATGAGGTTAATCAATTGTATCTAGGGTTAGGGTAAGAATTAGGGTTAGAGTTAGGGTTGGCGTTAGGGTTAGGGTTGGCGTTAGGGTTGGGGTTAGGGTTGGCGTTAGGGTTGGCGTTAGGGTTGGGGTTAGGGTTAGGGTTGGCGTGCGGGCGAAAAAATGAAAAAAAGGAGAAGATGGAGATTTGATGAAGAGGAAATATCATTTGGAGATTACGCACTTTTACGGATGGATCAAGATATAAATGAAAACACGAGAAAATATCCTCTGTATGATCAGATAGATACATCTGCATACAGAGTGATAAAACAGGACGGAGGCACATTAGACTTAGAAAATGAGGAGGGTGATATTATTGAGAAAGTACATTTTAGTCGGCTAAGGAAATTAAAAAAATAATTTTTTATATTTTAAAATTGTTTCTAAATAAAAAAAATTTAAGTTAATCGATAAAACGTTATGTCGGGTCAAAAATGCGTTATGTTTGTTTTTTGTGGGGGAATAATATGAACTTTTATCCAAAAAAAGACATAAAAAACACTAATATGGTATAATTGGAGTAAGGTATATCTATTTAGTTATTTTTTATTTATTTTTATAAATTTTTAAAAAGTGACTCACGTCCGGCGTGACGCACGTCTGGACTGTGACATAATATAAGGTTAAAATTAGTTTATAAATTTAATATTGTAGTTATTTTTAATTTTATTATCTATTATCTGTTTTTATGTCATTTAATACAAATACAAAAAAGATGATTCGTTATGCTACTGGAACTTGAATTTTTATTAAGTTCTTACCTTTTTTACAAAAAGTTTCACACTGCGATATCGGTGTTTAACTCTCAAATTGAAACAAATTTTTATTAAAAATTCAAAAAATTAATTAATTTTCTTTTTAAGCCGATGAATTTGAATTTTATCTTTTGAGCCATCTTTTTTCTCAATCTCAGCATAGTTATTTGAAAAAATCTGAACAATTTTAACCGGAGAATCATATGGACTTTCAAATTTATTTAATTATAGTGAAGGATTCGTTCCAAAATCCTTTTTTATTCGGACCTATATTTATAAATTTTTATACAAAACCATATCTCCCAATTTAAAATCATTTTTATTTCGATGAACAGACATTTTTTTATTCATTCTACGATAATAAGGTGAGTTGATATCGATTGGTCTGAAATTTATTTTAAATTTCGACGATTCAATGTTATTAGACGTTTTTAAACTTGTTTCATCAAAAAATTTGACGATTATTTAATACCTTGGGTTGCACAAATTTTGCTAAACTCTTCTTCGAATTGTTGGAATCGTTCATGTTCGGCATTTTCTAAATCAGTTCGGCATTTTCTAGAAATTCTGTATCATGGTCCTTTAAAGGTCCAGAAAAGCGGCAAATGTCACATTTGATAACAACATCACGGACGATTTCACGTTTAATAAAAAAAATCTTTGCCTACACAATCTCTCAAGTTTATTTTGACAGGAATGGCTAACTTCGTGAATTCTTTGACAAAGTCTTCTCATTTTTTAATGATCATCAGAAGTAATAACTAATTTGTGACTCCCGTTTTCAACACGATAATAAAGGCAGTCATTTAATAGTATAAAAGATTTTGACTTGGTCAAAAGCCTTCTTTCCTGATATCTATTTCTTGTCTTTACATTGATCCCTTGGAGAATCGACTTGATTTGATCATATTCGTTGTTATTTCTTATATAACTTTTTTTGTTTTGGAAAACCAAACGTGAACAATCCATAGTATATAGCGTGCGTAATATTTAATTAAAATTTGATGAAAAAAAGATATTAACAAATTAATAAATATATTATAATATTTTTAAAGTGCCATTTGTGTCATTATATTCAATAATTTCGAAAAAATTTATAAAAATTACAATATGACTAATCAATAATGTGCGCTCGGGGCGTAGTGCGCGTTGTGCATGCGACATAATATGACTTGATAATCATAATATTTATGAAACTCGAAATTTTCAGAACACGTCAACATAATTTTTTGTTATTAAGTTCGTTTTATTGACCAGTATGAAAGACAACTAGAATCGTTGTTAAAGGAATTTCAAGAAAGATTTAATGATTTTTCGTCTTTTGAACAACAATTTTCATTATTCGCATCATCATTCTCTTTTAATGTTACCAATGCAGATGAAAGTTTACAAATGGAACTATTGGAAATCCAATCAGAAGAGATAATTTCACCAAAAAATGATATATTCTATTTGAATTGGATTTTTACAAAATTTAATGAAATTACTATTCTTCTTCAAGGAAATTTTGTCAACATGATTGATTGCAAAAGAATAATGAAAACATTTGCAAAAAAATTATTGCTTTATTGACATAATTTTTCTATAAATCAGTTTGGAAACATTTCACAACTATCTGAGATAAGTAAATATTTTAGTCAAAACAATATTATGACATATTGTCAACATTTGACGGAACTAGAAGCGGATATATCTCTTAGATTCAAAGATTTGTTTGATTTGGAATTTGAAGCATGGATGATTGATCCGTTTTCATGTGTGCCAGAAGATATGAACGAAACAATCCAAGAAGAGATAAT